>NW_015506238.1:215666-238747 GCF_001515645.1 Sinocyclocheilus grahami | reverse complement strand
CCCGCCGGCCTCCGCTCACTCAAGCCCGCCGTGTGTTTCATTGTGAAAGCGTGTCCTCTTTTGGCCTTCCAAAAAAGGACACGCTTTCACAATGAAACACACGGCGGGCTTGAGTGAGCGGAGGCCGGCGGGTTTGAGAACAGTGCGGCCAGCGGATTTGACGAAGAAGCGAGCGAGCTTGCAGCAACCACATGTGACGATCCCGGGCTGGACTCCGCTTCATACACGGTGAAAGCCGATCCGGCGATCCACAGCGCGAAGTTGATGTATTTCCTCAGCGACCAGCACGGATGAGCTCTAGGCATGACGTAGCAGATATCGTCCTCTTTTGTAAGGCCAAACAAAGTAGCTTTGCTTTCACAATGAAACACACAGCGTCTTCACGACATGGCGGTAGCAACAATACTACAGCAAGAATAAAAGTTACGCCTTCTTTCTTTGTATGAACAATTGGGCAGCGTTATGCAAATCTTCCCACATCGTGACGTAGACATGTGGGGGCGTGTTAGAACGAACTGTTTTAGGTAGGCGTGGTTGACTCTTAACTTTTATAAAGAATATCTCTTTGGATTTGAGACTTTAGTCTTTGCAACTTTACAGATTTTCTTTATGCACCAAGAGCTTGTAACACTCCAAAGAGAAAGCAAAAATTGAAATCTCATCATATGACCCCTTTAAAATAGATCACAGGCAAGCACAATTGTCTCTCTTGTCCCAACAAAAGTGCACATGAGGAAGCTCATCATCATAAGTCTGACTGATCTTGAGTCTTCAATAAGTGTAGAGTGTTGCTCAAAGACCTCATACTCTAGGTGCCTTGGCTTTGCTTAAAATGATGTGAATGAAAACACTGCAAATGTTCTGTGTGAATGAAAACACGAGTCGCTGCTTTGTACAGCAGATCTCCTTACAGTTCTAAGTGAAGCAAATCTTGTTTAAAAACAAGGTTAATATAGACAAGGTTATATAAAGTCATGTTTGGAAACCGTCCAAATCCGATCTTGATTGAAACCTAAACCTTAGCTGCTCTTCTTTCTCCCAAGGCAAGTATTGAATAACAGTCATCAGGAACTATGGAAAAACTGCTCTCATCTGGGATCCAGAGGACCAAAAGCGTGCGCAGCTGGTCTTCTGTGTACTATATTCCATGACTGACAGTCTAGTTTATCATATGCTACTCTTTCAAAGAGTTCTAATATACCTGGAGAGCGCTATCGGTTAGCATTTCCATTCATCTCAATAGCATTTGCTCGGCTAGAGGTACTGCTATCAAACAAGGACAAAATTGTTTTGTGATTTGTATTTCACTTAAAAAATATTTTACATGTATTTTCAGAACACTTGGCCACCTTTGAATGGCTGTCAGTTGGAAAAACATTATTTTTGTCTGTGTATTGTTGCAGTTACAACATCTACCAGCAGGGGCTAATGGTGTGTTCAAGTCCACCTGGGAAGTTGTAATTATGACATTGGGTACATTCAAGTCACTTTGATGTCAATCTAACCTTTCTACCAATATTTTTAAACTCTACTTCTAAAATAATGAATAAGGAATATGCATCAGGAGATTTTTGCTTTTCTGTCATAATTACTGTCATATTTTGAACATGCAACTTGGCTAGTTTTATCGAGAATGAAAAAATAATAAATTAATTTCAACAAATTTACCAACAAGATGCTGCATCTATTACGTCCCCTGTTTTTTCTCACTGACACGTCCCACTCGTAATCACCACAGTGGTGCTCATGTGGTTCAACTCGTAAATATGATCTTTCCAACATGATTAGAAAGCACCATGGGCGTCGCTTAGCCATTTTTAAAATGACTACTCAGCCCCCTTAAAATTGTGCGATTAGCACCATAAACAGTACACAAATTCGTGAACCCCTCAGTCCCCTTTAAATTTCATACACTCTAAAAAATGCCGGGTTAAATACAACCCAGCGCTGGGTAAAGTATGGACAAACCCAGCGATTGGGTTGTTTTGACCCAGCGGTTGGGTTACTGCCCAGAAGGTTGTGCTGGGTTTGTCTATATTTAACCCCGCATTTTATAGAGTGTATGAAAACGGAGGCAGACTTCGGCTCCTCCCCGTCTTTCAGCGGGTTCTTTTTCAATCCGCACGCAGACCACGGCGGCACAGAGCGAGAAATGCTCTCGGTTACTCACGTAACCTCGGTTCCCTGAGATGAGGGAACGAGACATTGCTATGGGAATTACCCTTTCCTCCAAATACTGCTGACGCCTTATTGAATCACGCCAGTGATACTGGCCAATGGCATTCAAGCGTGCGAAATATGAGGGGCACCCACTCTATATAAAGCAGCGCTTGTACGTCATCTATTCAGAATCTTGACTGAAGCAACTTGGCATTCTAAGTTCCTGAGCTAGGTAACACAGCAATAAGAGCAATGTCTCATTCCCTCATCTCAGGGAACCGAGGTTACGTGAATAACCGAGAGCATTCCCTTTCGATTCTGTCACTCTACATTGCTATGGGAACGTATAAAATCCCACCGTGTCACAGTGATGGAGCCTGGCTCGACTAAGTATGTCAAGTTTCACATATGGAACCGTAATGAGCTTGGTCTACAGGACAGCTCAGGTCTACAGGACCTAGTTGAAACCATGTAAAAGTCAAGGGGGGCGCAGCAACAAGACGATGCCGCGTCACACCAGGGGCGGAGTTAACGCCGGTGAAACAGAGAATGTGAAATGGCGGCGTCTCCGGCGCCATTACATATAGATTCGTTGAAGTTTGTTTAATTTCAATGAAATTATGTGTTATGATGCAATGGCCGTACTGGTGCTCAAATAAGCAGAGTATGATGGTGATCATGTCCTAAAAGATGTGATGAACAATATCATAACAATGTGATAAGCTGATAGGGACAGCATTGAATTAGTGGCATGTCAATACAGGGGTGTATACGACCTAGTTGAAACCACTGAGGCAAGCAGCTCAAATCATAACTGAGGCTGAGTAGGCGCGTGCGCTGCTCGCACTGACAGCACATGTAAGGCAAGCGACGACACATCTAGGTTATAAAACCTCACGAAAGTGCTGGGTGACGACCAGCCTGCCGCCATGCAAATGTCCTGAATAGATATGCCATTTGCCCAGGCCCACGAGGACACGAGTCCGCGGGTTGAGTGGGCCCGAACCCCCATAGGACATTTCACGCCCTTAGAGCCATAAGCCAAAGCAATTGCATCGACGATCCAGTGTGACAGCCTTTGCTTGGACACAGGCAGGCCTTTGGTGCGCCCTCCAAAGCATACAAATAGCTGGTCCGAGAGCCTGAACTGTCTACAGCGCTCGGAATAAATGTGCACCAAATGTACAGGGCACAGCAAAAGTGTATTAAGCGGCTCCGGCCCGGCCAGTTTTTCAGGACGGAAAGCAGATAGTGTTATGATCTGTGCTTTAAATGGAGTCGAAAGCACTTTAGGCACATAACCCTTCCTAGGCTTTAAGTTGAGACTGCAATCACCTGCCCCGAACTCAATACATGAGTCATAAACTGACAGCGCCTGCAGGTCCCCAACTCGCTTAACAGAGGCCAGCACGAGCAGGAGCTCTGTCTTGAGAGAGAGCGCACGCAAGCTTGCTGATTGTATGGGCGCGAACAGGCTTTTTTTTTTTTTGGCTCTTGAAGGAAGGCAAGAATTATTGGTATTGGGTAGTTGAATGGGTCTTCGCCCAGTGACCCCCACCAATTTGTGAAAACTCTCCATTTATGTGCGTAAAGACGTCTAGTGGAAGGAGCCCTAGCCTCAGAGATAGTGTTCAACACGCGCTGAGGAAGTGCATCTGTTACAGGCAAGCTCCGTCGTGCGGCCAGACATGAAGGCTCCATGACTCTGGATTTGGATGCTGTATCGTTAACTGTGCTTCAGAGAGGAGGTCTCTCATCAGTGGGATAGTCCATGGGTGGCTACCAGCATCTCCGCCAGTTCTGGGAACCAGGGCTGATTGGGCCATTTCGGTGCCACTAACAGAACAGATTCCCTTTCCTCTCTGATTTTGCAAAGCACGTGAGGCAGAAGTTTCACTGAAGGAAAAGCATACTTGCATACTTTCGGCCAGCTGTGAGCTAGTGCATCCACTCCCAGGGGTGAGTGTGTCAGTGAATAAAACAGCGGGCAGTGAAGGTTCTCCGCTGATGTGAAGAGATCCACCTCCGCCCTGCCGAATACACTCAAAATCATATTGACTGTCAAAGGGTGTAATCTCCACCCCCGTGGATTACCCCGCCCCTCAACAGTGAATCTGCGCCATAATTCAGGCGTCCGGGGAAATGTACTGCCCGGATGGAGAGGAAGTGTCGATCTGCCCACAGAAGCGGTGCGTTCCACGACTTCTTTATCTCATCGTGCACCTTGGGGAAAAAGGAGCCGGGCCTCCGCGGGGTGTCCTTTCGGCCGCGATCCGACTGGAGGTACCACTTGTCCAGACGGCTTCTGGCCGGCTCAGCAGGAGGCGCCCACTCCAAACCGAGCTCATCAACTGCCTTGGACAGGACGCTAAGGAGCTCGACATCACTATGATGGAGGTATCCCGCATCGCTGCCGTGGGGATGCAGTGTAATCCAGCGGGCTGTTAGACCACTCCTCTCTCGCAGACGCTGCCACCGAAATGGCATCATCCTCCTCTTCAGCGCCCTCCATGGCACCTGAAGGACACCACATCTTGAGCGATGGGGGAGGGGCGGAGAACAGCAGTCATGGAGCGCACTGGAAGGGGACCTGCAGCAGGGGGGTGAGGGGCGCGTGGGCACCGAGCTGGCGCGGGCTCGTCACCTGACCCTGACAGATCCGCATCAGAAGCTTTCCTCCTTGGCTCGAAAGAGGCTGCAGAGGAAGAGCACAGCAAGACTAGTTGGGTGAGTTCATCGCCTTGGATGATGGCCACACGGAGCTTGAGAGTCTGGAGGCTTATATCTCCGCAGTGGGGGCAGTCCGATCCCCCAAGCGCCGCCTCTGCGTGGGCACGACCCAGGCAGAGGACGCACGACTTGTGACCATCAGAGAGTTCAATTGGCTCTGCACAGGAGAGGCAATCGCGAGTCATCCTTGTTTTCGAAGCTCACCGGAACACAGCAGGGGAAGAGAAGGCATGTCCGCTGCAGCGTGTAGATTATGGTGAGTAGTCTTGTTGAAAGGCTTCTTGCTTCTCGTAGAAGGTTGGCTGAAGAAAAAGATTCTGAATAGATGACGTACAAATGCTGCTTTATATAGAGTGGGTGCCCCTCATATTTCGCACGCTTGAATGCCATTGGCCAGTTTCACTAGCGTGATTTATTAAGGCTTCAGTAGTATTTGGAGGAACGGGTAATTCCCATAGCAATGTAGAGTGACCGAATCGAAAGGGAACAGAGGACAAGGTGTGTGTTTATTGATAGATTGTTATAATATCTGCATCTGTGCAGTTCTTTGTCATAAATCCAGTTTACAAAATATCACGGGGGAGCAATAATCGCCCCCCCCCCCCACATGAAAAAAATACTATAGTAATTTATAATAAATACTATAGTGTGTTTGAACCATACTATAGTAAAATACTTGAATTAATTTGTTGTGGTAATTCTATAGTTGCTGTGGTAATATAACAACTGTAAGTTTTCTACAACTATAGGGTATATTATACTACAATACACTACTGTAGTAAAAACTAAAGTATACTACAGTATTTATTACAGTTTGTCAGTTCACTATAGTTAATACTACAGTATGCTGTAGCATTCATTAACAAAGTGTTGTAAATACTAAAATATATACAGTATAATGCACTTTACTATAGTATGGTTCAAAAACACTATAGTATTTACTATAAATTACTACAGTATTTATTACTGTAGCCTAAGTTTTCACTGCGTTCAGCGAAAATGAAGCACATATGAATGCATACTTTATAAAATGATCATGTTGCCATTTTCATTTGAAAATGTAACTTTCAATATAATATACTGTATATTCCAGAGCATGTGGCAAAGAGGTTTGCATACTTGAGCTAAGGAAAGAGGGTTGTACTAGAAATGCAAACAGTCAAATTTTGTGCTTGTACAGTAAACAGGTTGTGTGTGTGAGATCCAGAAGACTTGAATTTGGCATATTTAGTACTCAAAATGTTACACCTATCTATGCAATACAGTGGAATACTGCAATAAGTTTACTATACGACCCCTATTAATCAAACGTTTTTTTTATGTATATATATATATATTATTAGGCTATTATTATTATTATACCCTCACTGGGGGCTAAAATGAAAATCCTATAATCGCCCCTGGAAATCACCATAACTGCTGAAGCTAAAGTGGCAATTTTTTGTTGAAGCTGTTTTTTAAAGGAGTAGTTCAACTATCAGGGATAGTAAATTATGGCTGTTTCTTATAATGAGCTGTTCCTTTAACATTGTTCATTGTAACATTGTTAACTTGTTCATTTGTCATAGTCCACACTCTGACAATATCCCAGTGATGGATTGGACAGGACAGTACAGTATGTTAAGTGTAGCAATCTGTCCAAAGTCATTAGTGTCATTACACCAAGCCACCCACGCTTTTCTCTTTCATCATATGTAACACTTTTTTTACACTATATAAACAGCTTCCTAATAGCCTCCTGTGTTATGTCAGAGTCTGGCGTCTCAAGGGCCTCATGCTGGAGAAGCACAGCACTGCACTGCACTTCCTCCCTGTCGCTTGAGCTCAGCTCTGACTGTAATTCTTCGTCTCTCTCTCTCTTTGTTTGTCTTTCCTTGTGTGTGTGTGTCCTCTGTCTTACACACAAACTCTTTGTCTCGACTTCATCTCTGTTAGTTAGACTGTTTCCAAGAGGTATGCAATAATTTTTTTTTTTTGCCTCTTAAGATCCTTTCTTTTTAGCACTTCATGCTAATGCAGTGTTGTAGGAATCCTTATTAATCAAACCAAGAATGCATTGTGACAAAGTGAAAAGATAAATCCAAGATGGCCGACAAGGTTAGAGAAATGACAAATGTAAATAAACTTTCATTCGGTATCAAACTAAAGTGTCATAAAAGGTTCTGTGTAATTAAAATGTGATTATTTTACCAGATATTTGAATGTGCTATGGTATGCATTTTTTTGCTTTAAGATTATTGCACTGTTAGCTTAGCAAAATGCTAATGTCAAATTGAATTGAAATCAATTGTGATTGGAGTCTTCCATGCAGAGTGCTATTTGTGTACGGTACAGAGTTGCTGCTTATGTAGAGAGTATAATGTTTCTTGATAGTTAAGATGCTGTCTTAAAAGGAAGCTGCCTGTGTACTGTAGGTTCTCTTGTGAAAAAGGAGAGTGCTTTAATTGGATTGAATGTGCACTTGTAGTTTACTTAAATTCTTTAATAAAGTGTAATTTAGTTACCCTTAAATGCTTGTTAGTATATTTGACAGTTCGTTTTAACCATATTTCACAGATATTAGAAGTAATTATAAATTTACATATAAAGAGGTATTTAAGTCTTAAGTATCTCGAAAAAGCATTCTTAAGCTTTTTGCATTTAATATAAATAAAAATAAAAAAAATCCATTTAATTGCTAATTGCAATAGCATGCAATTTTGTGTCCAGAATTTCTGTAATCAGTATTCTTTTGGGAGTAAGGCAGCTTGCTAAGTTTGGGGTTGAGCTTTTGTCTTAAATCTCATGATGTTGAAGCAGTGTTTTTTTCTCCACACTGTGATACTTCAGTTCAAATGGGAACTTCTAAATCAACACTGATTGTATTTTCTCCTAGGTGTGGATTGGGTGTAAATGAAAAATATTTCTCACTCTTTGATGTGGAGACAGTAATTTGCTAGGCAGTGGGACACTGAAAAATACCTTGCATCTTGGCTATCAATTCCTGTTAAATTTAACAACAAGAAAATTATGTTAGAATCACACTGGCCACCTGGAGCCAAGAAAACTTGAAGCGGTAGTGGCAATTGAATTAATACACTGTTCACTGGCTATTAGGTTCATTGTTTGTAGCTGTCAGAATCAAACAAATATCAGCTTTATGAGTAATCACACGTATACAGTATAGAGTGACCACAGAGGGTTGTGGATTTCTTATTAGACAGGGAGGTTGGCCGGTTTCCACACATTCATGCGCGCACAGACACAGATAATGCATCTGAATCTGCTCATGAACTCTCCCTTGGATATTTTGGCAGATAGTGACACTTCAGATCAACTGAAGTCTGCCCAAGGACAATCTTGCTGATATGGAGGTCTTGGATTAAGTTGGATGGTGCAGCTGGCGCGGCTTGTTCTGTTGGAGGTTTTGTGCTATGTTTCTGTGCTTCAACAGTAACAAAACAGAACATTTTAATATAGATAATATACAAGGCTATTAGAGCCTAACTGTGCTTGAGTGGGCCGAAAGATAGGCATTAGCCATAGTTTTTCCATGAGGAAAGAGGGGCTTTGATTTTGATGAAGGGTTCCATTTCAGATTACGTCATCTGGAGATGTCCCAAAGGACTCTAAATGGAAATAATTATTCAGTTTAAATGCAGATATGTTCGATTGTCCAGTAAAACCCAGTTGACTAGTTTTGCCAAGTAGTCACTCAGCCTCAGTTCCTTGCATAAATCATGAAAATTAGTTTTTTGGTAAAATGTCATTGCAAACAATGTTTTGTGCCCAGTCTGTGAACAGGAATCAGAGTTATTCTGTAGTTTCAAAGGTTCAAAGTTTTACTTTAACACACTTTAACAGGAAGGAACCGATCTGACCGACATGAATGACTGTAGTTTTTTTAGGTTAGCGTAAATTATACCACAGTAACAGGCCATCGTTCAGAAAAGCTTATTAAAATATTAGTTTAAAAATGATCTTGTCAATACTAGTTTATTAACATAAAAATAAATAATTGAAATCCAATCCACCAAAAATTCAATCCAAAACACTGAAATTACAAACTATATTTTAACTGATGTTATTCAAGTGAGTGGACAAATATCCCAAACAGTCATAATATTTAAAAATATTTTAGATGTTTGCGGTTTGACTGCTATTCCGGTATACTTTACTAACGCATTTTGATTAACAATATAAACTAATATTTTTACTTTATTTATTTATTTATTTTATTTTTTAAAGCTTGAAACCTTGTAATATGTAGAAATTACATTGTAAGGAATTTTAAGGAATTCATTTTACATCATAATTTAAAATATATTAAAATATAAAAGTTATTTTAAATTATAATATCATTTAATAAAAATCCAGCTTTTCTACTTTTAAGGCATAAAAAAAACTACTAACCCAAAACATTTGAAAAGTAAAGTGTGTTTGTGTGTTTCTAAATGTGTTTTATTTCTATCCTTAAAGGAATAGTTCACCCAAAAATGAAAATTACCCCATGATTTATTCACCTTCAAGCCATCCTAGGTGTATATGACATTCTTCTTTCAGACTAATACAATCGGAGTTATATTAAAAAACATCCTGGCTCCTCCAAGCTTTATAATGAAAGTGGATGGTAGCGCAAAATTTGAAGTCCAAAAAATGTAACCAAGCGCAGAGAAGAGAGCAAAACAAAACATCGGTCACAAATTAGTAGTACAAAACGAGGATTTGTAAAGAAAAATGTCAGAGGATTTCGATATAAGCCAAGAGGATACTGGTTTTCCTTTGCTGTAAACAAAACTTGTTTCTTGCAAGACTAGCATATTCTCACCGGAGTTTATGCTATGCCTACGTCATCTGCTGGACGCCACTCTCTCGTGAATGCGCATACGACAGTTAGCAGAAGTTAGAGATTAAGGTTTATAAAGTTGTAAACATGGATATTTTTCTTACACAAATGCATCGCTTCGCTTCGGGAGGCCTTCATTAAACCCCGGAGCCATGTGTACTTCTTTTATAATGGATTGGTTAAATTTTTTGGACTTCAAATTTTGGGTTACCATCCACTCTTATTATAAAGCTTGGAAGAGCCAGGATGTTTGTTAATATAACTCTGATTGTATTCGTCTGAAAGAAGAAAGTCATATACATATAGGGTAAGTAAATCATGGGGTAATTTTAATTTTTGGGGGGAACTAACCCTTTGGGAATGAAAATTAGGCTGTGTTTTACTCATCCCCGAGGCATCCTAGGTGTATATGACTTTCTTCTTTCAGACGAATCCAGTCAGAGTTATATTACAAATTGTCCTGGCTATTCCAAGCTCGATCATTGCAGTCAGTGGGTGTTGCAGTGCTTCAGTCCAAAAGAAGTTAAATAAAATGTGCCCATCCATAAAAAAAAGTGTCTCACACGGCTCCGGGGGGTGAACCAAGTCCTCCTGTAGCGAATCCATGTGCTTTTGTAAGAAAAATAACCATATTTAAAATGTAACAATCACTTTAATCTAGCTTGCGCTCACTGTTGTACACGGAAGCAGTTCCGGGTGCATGACGTAAGATGTCGGTGTTGCGCATGCGCCGCTCAGAAGTGATGAACACGGAAGCTCAGGGGAGAGATCAAAACAAAACAACGGTCAAGAATTAGAAGTACAAAATGAGGATTTGTAAAGAAGAATGTCGGAGGATTTCGATATAAACCAAGAGGAGACTGGTTTTCCTTTGCTAAAGTAAGGAAACTTTGCATCCTTTGCTCCTGTAAACAAACGTTGGTTTTCACGAGACTCACCAGCGCATGCGCAACGCTGACCTCATACTTCATCAGCCCGGAACTGCTTCCGTTTACAACTGTTGGCGCAAGCTAGATTAAAGGGATTATTACGTTTTGAATATGGATATTTTTCTTACAAAAACGCATGGATTCGCTAGAGGAGGCCTTTGTTCACCCCACAGAGCTGTGTCCAGGGGTGAGTAAAACACAGCCTAATTTTCATTTTTGGGTGAACTAACCCGTTAAACTAAGTCTTAATATCCTGTGTGATTTTGCTTCTCAAGTAAATTTATATTGTTTTAAAGATTTTTACTGGTAAACAGAGCAAAAAATACTTACTCTGCAGAGTGAGATGCCTGTAATATCATGCAGAGGTGCATTATCCTATTAATCACCCACTTTTTCCCAGATATAGGATGTCTTGTAGACCCATTCAGGTCATTAGAAAGGAAAAGCATATTTAATCTCTGATGACACTGTCATTTTCATTTGCAACAGACATGACACAGTGTGTTTTGAGTGGATTTTGAGTTTTGTTTTCACATCAGCACTTTCAGTCCATTTTGACCACGTGTGACGGCAGCCCTTCATGCAGTGGTGTCGATTTATGCAGCGCGCGGGCATTTCCTTTGTAATGAACCCTCGGGGGATGCAGGAGGGAGCGAGGGAGGTCGCTCGCTGTGTAATATTTCCTGGGAGAGCCAACTAGCTCAGCGGCCTGCGCTTTGCCGGGCTTCAATTTTGTGATGACTGAGGGGGATCTGATGTGACTTTAACGGCCCTGTTTGAAGTTCACATTTGATATTCCACCACATCAAGAAGAGGTCTGACCTTGCCATCAATTCACACTCTCACTCAGGCTGTCTAATTTGCTATGGAAGCATAAGGAAAAGACCATGCTTTCAGGCAGGAAAAAGCCAATAAGTCGTAGGGACTGCGATGTGTCCTACAATCGATTAGCCCTGTGTGTCTAAAGCCTTGCAGACTCTCTCTCTCTTGCTCTCGTTACGTTCACAGCACCCCTGGCAGTGGACATGGACCGTCACTCAAAGCCAATGAATCTTAACTAGACACAGGGAGAACGGAACATGGGCTGTCAAGTGTATCTGTCAGTGAGTTTGTTCACTCTGGCAGAGAGATTCATATTGATCTTCGCTCGCGGTTTGGATTTCCCTCTTTGCCCTCGTAGACTGTTCTCATCGTCATCTTTAAACTGTATAAACAAGACCATCTTATGTTTGCTCCCTAAAAATGTTCGGAAACATTAGCAAGAGTTTGTTTTTGCTTATAACAGGCAATGTCACAGAGTTTTAGAGATGGTCAGGCCCAAACACATGAGTTAGAAAGCAGATGGATCGATTTAGAGATCAGGTTGCCCGAAGGTTTCTTCCAAAGCTGATGAAAACATGATATAGCATGCTTACAGAAATAGCCCTTATAGCTGATTCACTTAATGGACTTGATGTGCAAGCTTTGTGCAGTACCTGCCTTTGAAAAACCTAATCTCTACTTCTCTTTCTCTTTTTCAAACCTGTCAGGCGGGAATGATCCGTGCAGGTCAAGAGGAGTTTTTTATCGAGCCACTAGAGAGAGGAGGTGACATGACAGGAGAGGAGGAAGGAGGACCCGGGCGTCATCACATCATCTATCGCTCCTCTGACATCAAGAAGCCGGCCGTCAGTCATCCCGCTGACTTCCATCCCAGAGGTCAGATCACCTTTTTGACACCAGCTCGTCATGAAGTGCTGAAGCGACTCCTTCACATGCATGCTGATGACTGGGGAGGGATGCTGAGGTTCAGTTTCTTGCCACTGAATCAACATACATTTTTAGACTGCTCATTGCTGGTTTTTATGCAGGTTTGGTGCTGGTCTGGTATGGTCGTTCTGAGCCAAGGGAGGCTTGATGTTTAAGTTAGCATCGCTCAGCAAGTATACAAATTTGATTCAAATTAAATGAGTATACAATTATAATTAACAGAAAAATCCATAAATTATTAGTATTATTAATAATAATGATGCATGGCAAAACATTACCGATTTGTCTTTCATTTTTAACCCATTCTTAATGATGCCAAGACTCATTTGCAAATCTTGTATAATTATTGCCACTGTGACCAAAAAAAGAAATAAAAAAAATACAAAGAAATAAATTACAAATAAAATTAAATAATAATAATAATATAGCTGCAAGAAGCAATGATGTTGCACAAGCCCCAGTGGCTTCAGGAAAACAGTGCACAGCGGGCAATAAGCATTTCACCCTCTGGCAGTCTGGTTGTTGATTTACAGCAATGAAAGGGTTACTCTAGAATAGCAAGAGTGTGAAACATATAGACACACAGACAGAGAAGGATATATAAATATTTTAATGATCTGTACGTTTTTTAATGATTTTATTAATCTATAAGCATTTGTAAAATAATTATATAAAACTATATTGCCCATACTCTCAGACTCTGTTCCATGTTTTGTATGTGTCTTGCTCCCCATGTGCTTTCCTATGCCCTTATTTGGTTAGTTTCCTGTTCCTGTCCTGATTAAGTTAATTTGTCCCAGGTGTTTCCCTTGATGTTTCATTGCTCCCAGGTGTGTCTCGTCATCCCCTCCTCCTGTGTGTATTTAAAGTGTTCCCAGTCCCTAGTTCTCTGTCCGCTGTTAAACGTCTTCCTGAGTTCATCTCCCTTGGTTCTTGAAATTTAAGTCTTGTTAACGTATTCTCCAGCGTCTCTTCGTTCCTCCATAGTGTATTGTGACACATACAGTATGTATCAATGGATTGTATGCATTTATTTGTTGTTCCTACTGATAGAAATTGACAAAGTGGATTAGGCTTAAAATATTTCTTATCCCATGACTCCATTTAGTGGACAATCTTAGTATTAGTAGTATCACTTCAGCTGAAACGTCTGAAAGCTTTTAATTTGCTGTTAGGCCCTAGAGCATCAGAAATACGTGAAACTAAGCATGTTTCCTCCGAATGGCTTGTTCTCCATATGTAAAAAAAGGTTTTGGGGCGTTTGGACAATGCACTTTAAAGATACAACTACAAGACAACTCTTGTTTACTTTTTTGCCACTATTTTAATAAATTGCCATGGCAACACTGTTTGAGATATCCAAAAAAACGTTGACCGTTTAGGTTTCTCAGTGTTTTGGCATCATGTAGACAAATTTTGGTGTAAATCATATTACCGCAATCGGAGGAGTATACAGAAGAAGAATTTTAAAGTTTGAAGCGTTGCCATGGCAACGGTATTTAAGATATCAAGAATCCCTTCGCAGTTGTACATCTGTTGTGTCTTGGCATTATCCTGATGAAGTTTGAAGCAAATTGGGTAAAAAAAATAAGAGGCTGATTTCAGCATTTTGAAAATGACACTTCCTGCTGCCATTTGGTGGCGCTATAACTTTGACGCATAGTAGTCACAGCTATGTGATTAGCCTCATTCAATGAACAAACTGCTGAAGTTTGATCAAAATCAGCCAATGTATAATGAAGTTATAACACTTCCTGTTTCTCTTTTTTCACCATAAATTTATCACCTCGCCATGGCCAAACCATTCAAGACACCTGAAATTCCTTTGCATTCAGATCATATTGACTGAGTTTGGTGGGAATCGGATGAAAACCCTAGTACGAGTATATCAAATTCCAGAGCGTGCATTTTTCAAACAATCTACAATAGCTGTCTTCCTGTTGGGTGGAGCACTGATTGTCAGCACGAATCTATGTATGTACGGATTTTTGGTGACTTATAGGTGAAATGGTGTGTGCTGCAGAGCCCCTCAAATATGATCCATTCCAGTCCATTTGAACTAGATTTAAAGGGGTCCTATTATGCTTTTTTCACTTTTTCAACTTTAGTTAGTCTGTAATGATGCTGTTTGAGTATAAAAAAGATCTGCAAAGTCCACTTCAAAAGGAGATATTTTATTTAACAGAAATCACATTTCAAAAACTACAACAAATGACTCGTTTGGACTACAATGCATATTTTCCGGATTTGTGATATCACAAATACCGACGAATGGGACGAGACCTGGTTGAGCTGCACTAGAGAAGGCAATGAGTGTTATCACTATGTCAGAGACACGCTAGTTTTTCCAAGGCAGACAAACTTAGAGTGGTTACAATCATCCGGGTTTAAATCAAGCTCAAATTGATTTGATTTTGACGCAATATTTACACTGAAGCTCGCAGTAAGGGGCATGACATTTCCTGACCAGGCGCCGAGTGGTGCCAATCACAACACACACTGGCCCAGCTAACCAATCACAGCATATTTCGTATTTCAGAAGGTGGGCCTTCATTTGATACAGGAACTATTCGAGCCGTTCATGCCAGACTGGGAAGAGAGATGTTGTAATAATGTAAAATATGTGAAAAATTATGTGTTTTTCTAACAACCTAGTATGAGAGCCTGTTCTAGTACACCCCCAAAACAAAATCAAGACTTTGTAAAAGAGCATAATAGGACCCCTTTAAAGCAGAGCTTCAATGTCTATCAAAGCTAAAGCCATGTCTCATAGTGTTAAAGAAATAGTTAATCGAAAAATTTGAGTGAGTGAATAATGAAAATTTTTCATTTTTGGTTGAACTGTTCCTTACTAAATGGACCTGAGGTAGGGTACGTGGATAAAGTGATAAAAGTTCTCCAGGGCTGAGTCATTGCCCAGGCTGTTCATCCCCTTCCACCCCCAGCTCTGTCTCTCTCAGCATCCTGTGTGAGACGTGTGAGGAGAGGAGCAGCAGAGTGACTGGATGAAGTCATAAACTTCTCTAAAAAGGATTCACATGTCACTTTGAGTTTGAGCGGTCGAGTCCAGCCGGGGGATATGGAGAGCCTCGACATGCGTCACAGTCCCTTTGCTTTTTCAATTTTCTTCTCAGCCTGGTTGTTTTAAAGGGCTGCATGAATTGCTTAACTGCAGTACTGTCAAACCCTATTGGACAGAAATACAAAAATTATTGCTGATCCTTTTAAAAGGACTGTAGGATTAGCACTGTAATCAATAACAGATTTGGGCAATGCTGCTATTAAAAGTAAAATCAATTTACTCACTTTTAAAAGTGATGTTACAATCTTGCTTTATGCATCATAAAAAGGCATGTTCACACCAAGAATGAAAACTATAACTATATTACGGTTTACACCAGAAGATGATAATGTTTTTTTTATTATTATTCTACAGTAAGTGTGCACTGCAGTTATATTCTCGCAGTGCGTGAAGTCGGATGAATTTTTATTGGTTATCATTATCAACAGAAACAAAAGTGCTCCCAATGATGTTGTTTCTTTGTATCATTATTGTGATGGCTGTTTTGTGGTTATGACTACCATTATAAATGGGCTTTAAAGGGGTAGTTCACCCAAAAATTTAAATTACCCCATGATTTACCTCACCTCAAACCAGGTGTATATGACTTTCTTCTTTCAGACGAATGCAATCAGAGTTTTATTTAAAAAAAAATGTCCTGGCTCTTCCAAGCTTTATAATGGCAGTGAATGGTGGTCGAGATTTTGAAGCCCAAAAAAGTAAATCCATCCATCATAAAAAGTACTCTACACAGCTCCAGGAGGTTAATAAAGGCCTTCTGAAGCAAAGTGATGCATTTGTGTAAGAAAAATATTCATAATTAAAATGTTATAAACTGTTATCTCTAGCTTCCACTAACTGTTGTACACACGTTCACAAGAGAGTGGCGTTCCAGCGGACAACGTAAGACATAGGTGTAGGACATAGGCAGTTTATAAAGTTTTAAATATGGATATTTTTGAATATATTTTAAAATATAATTTATTCCTGTGAGGGCAAAGCTGAATTTTCAGCAGCTGTTAGTAAACAATCCTTATTAATATCAATGTTGAAAACAGTTGTGCTGCTTTATATTTTTTTGTAACCATGATACTTTTTTATTTTTATTTTTACATTTCGAAAGAACAGCATTTATTTGAACAAAAAAATCTGTATCAATGTCTCTAAACTTGACTCTAAACTTTTGAACAGCATAATTTGCTTGCAATAATGAAAACCTGTGTTTTCCAAAAAAATTTTAACACAGGATAAATGTATTTAAACAAGAATTAAAATTGTAAGGAAAACATGAATCATTAACCCAACTGTAAAATATTCGACCAAATTGCCTCGATTTCCACTTTAAGAATTAAAGTCTTACGTTTTAATTATGGTTAAAATTAAGATTCTAAACCAGAATTTAAAAGTGAAATGTGTATTGTCAGTATAAAGACTGAAGTCAGCTATTTTCTCCTATATCTTCAAGCAATTGTTTTAACACTGCAAATGGTACTTTTCCTTTTATCTCAGACATCAAATTAAAGCCATAAATCAGTCATATCCCTTGTAACATTTGTCTGTTTATCGGAAAGCAATATTCAGCTTTTAACTGAGTGGAAAGGTTACACATGTGGCAGTAGGCTTGATGTTGTATTGCGTTGTGGAAGTGCAGGTATATATGCCCAAGCCGGTACTAAAAATAACAGGATAATATACAGTATCTGTAAGTGAATATCTATGATTTTGAGCGAGCAGGTCTTTGGCGACATCAGCTGGAGTGTGTGTGTGTGTGTGTGTGTGTGTGTGTGTGTGTGTGTGTGTTTGAGAAGCTGCAGCTCTCAGTGAATTCCAGCAGAGACATGCTGGACTCAGGCAGCCAGTGTCTACGTGGCAAGGCTTGATGAGAGTTTAAGTTCTACTTGGCAGACGTGAAGTGTACAACATTGAGAATTACTGCAAAAGCAGTGGGAGGAGAGAAGGGTGAGAGGTTTTTTCCTCAGAAAATGGCCTGCAAAATTAGGTTTCATAATCAGACATGCTGGAAAAATTCCTCTGCTCTGTTTATATAATTTCTTTGTAGTTTATTTGGTTTAGATAACTGCGTTAGAGAGTTCTTTTGTGCATTACCATGCAAATGTATTGGCCAAAGTTGACATTGAATTCTTTGACCTTCTAGATCTGTATTGACTATAATGATGGATGACAATGGTGAACATGCTAACATGCTACAAGGTATACTAACAAGGACATGTCTGCTAGTGTCAAGCATTTATATGACTTCAGACACTGTTGCAGTGCTCTTTCTAGAAAGCTCTCATTCTGTTCACTTACACAATCATAAAATGACTTCTTGTTAATGTAACCTGAGAAAGAGGGCTAGCCTTCACAATACTGAATCATCAGTATACTCTGTGCTTTCTCTTCAAACATTGCTTTTGGCATTTTGTTCACTGACCTTTCAGAATAATACAGGTGAAGCCAGAGTTTCTCTCCTCTGTGGATCGTTTGTCATTTGAGGATGGCTGTTTTTCCAAAGGAGGACATGCTAATTAATAAGCATGTTTAAATCCAAATTGCAAATTTAATTTAATACCAATCTAATACCAATATGGAGCTGACAATTATATTCATTATTTAATTTTCACCAATACAAAGCTGATATTAAAATTATATATTTTGACTAAATAAATTTAAAAATAAAGCATCACAGTTACAACATTTACTCTGTAAATTACAGTAAATAGCATTACATTTAAATACAATTTTATTTTATATACAGTATAGTAACATAACTAATATGTAATATTTTATCTGTAATTATTTTATTATAATATCTTTTCCATCCCTCATTATTGTGTGAAAGTGCAGAATATGTGGATGGAAATCTGTGTATTGAAAGCTAAATGTTTCATAACAAATATAATTGGACATGACCTTACATATGAAGGTGGGAAAATCTGAGCCTGATTTTGTTTCCTGGTTTGTCACTGCATTTGAGAAGAGTGTCGTTTCTGCACTTTTGTCAGTTTCTCTTCACCTCAGTCGCCCTGACATTTCAGCCCACACATATCAGAATCAGAATCAGAAGAGCTTTATTACCAAGTATGTTTACACACACAAAGAATTTGACTTGACGACAGGAGCTTCCAGTGTAGAAGAAAGTACAAACATAGTGCAGACATACATAGGAATAACACAGTAGGGATGTAATATAACACTAATATAATAAAAAAAGAAAAATTAAGTAATGTGCTATATACAGAAATAGAAGTATAGGAACAAAAGTAATTGTTTAGATAAATGTACAGATATGTTTATTGGGGTGCAGATATGTTATTTACAAAGTGTGCAGTTTAATATAAATATAACTGCTGATGGTGATAGTCCTGGATGTGAGTTTGCCCAGCCTCACTAGCTGCTGCCTGTCTGTCAGGAAGCTGGTGATCCACTGACAGATGGAGGTGGGCACGGAGAGCTGGGTGAGTTTGTCTGAGAGAAGGTCAGGCATGATGGTATTGAAGGCCGAACTGAAGTCCACAAATAGGATTCTTGCATAATTCCCAGGTCTGTCGAGGTGTTGCAGGATGTAATGCAGTCCCATGTTGACTGCATCATCCACAGACCTGTTTGCTCTGTAGGCAAACTGAAGAGGATCCAGCAAGGGTCTAGTGATGTCCTTCAGGTGGGCCAGGACCAGTAGCTCAAATTACTTCATGACCACAGACGTGAGAGCGACAGGTCTGTAGTCGTTAAGTCCAGTGATTTTGGGCTTTTTGGGGACCGGAATGATGGTGGAGCGTTTGAACTTCACACAGCTCCAATGATCTGTTTGAAGATCTGTGTGAAGATGGGGGCCAGTTGGTCAGCGCAGACTTTTAAACAGGTAGGTGAAACACCATCTGGGCCGCAGCGTACCAAATGTGCCATAATGCCTCCAGGTAGCCATCGGAGATCATATAGGTTTGCACGTGTGGCTATATGTGTGTTCATGGCTGTAGAAAATGTGGGACTGCATGTGTTTTTCATTTAAAGTTTTTCCCATCCCTGAAACAACAACATTCTGGTTGTTCCATTGACTAATAGCTGTTGGCCTGATCTTACATTAAGGAGGAGCGTTCAGCTTCCTCCTGTGCTGCAAATATTTTCATTTGTGCTGGGCCACCTTTGCAGCAGTGCAAGAAAAGACAGTGTCTTAAAGGGGTCATATGATGCAATTTCAAGTTTTCCTTTCTCTTTGGAGTGTTACAAGCTGATTGTGCATAGATAAGATCCCTGAAGTTGCAAAGACTAAAGTCTCAAAACCAAAGAAATATTCTTTATCAAAGTTAAGACTCTGCCACGCCCCCCTAAAATGCCTCATTCTAACACGCCCGCACATATCTACGTCACTATGTGGAAATATTTGCATAATGCCCCCCAAATGTTCACACAAAGAAAGAAGGCGTGGTTTCAGTAACCGCAATTAGTGTTGAGGCAGCCATGTCAGGGAGACGCTGTGTGTTTCTAGGCGAAAGCAAAAGCACTTTATTTGCCCTTCCAGAAGTAGATGCATTTAGGAATCTTTAAGATGACTTACAACAGAACAGCAATGCATTTTATGGACCGTTGAGTGCCATGAAACAGCTTGAAAGATCAAAGACAATTTTTAATATAACTCCGACTGGATTCGTCTGAAAGAAGAAAGTCATATACACCTAGGATGACTTGAGGAGAGAGAGAGAGAGAGCGAGAGCGAGAGCGAGAGCGAGAGTGATAGAGAGAGAGAGAGAGGGGTCACATCACAGTGGAGTCAGCTGTCTTAAGTGTGGCTTGTGTACTGCAAACACATACTAGCTTCATCACTGTGTCTGTCACGCGACTCTGTTCCCCTTTCTGGCTGGAAAAGATGGTAAAACTAATGACATTATTTACTGTGTTTATATTTATTTTGAAAGATGAAGCTCGCGATTATGGTAAGGGGCGTTACATTTCCGAGTGCTTGCGGTGTTCGGCCAATCACAATGCACTGGGTTAGCTGGCCAATCAGAGCAGACTGCGCTTGTCGGAAGGAGGGACTTTGTAGAAAACTAAGTGTTTGAGAGAAGCGGTGCATAGAGGACCTACAATAATGTACAGTATTTGAAAAATAATGTGTTTTTTGAACATTAAAGCATGTCAACATATTCTGTTACACCAAATACACAAAATAATGATCTTTAAAAAAGCTCCTTTAAGAAGGAGGCCTGCGGAATTTTGTCTGGAGAGCTAGGAATTCCGTGCCTAGGAATTCTGGCTCTGTGAGATGAGCTAACTCTACAATGCTGTGTTAACTGATGATGTCTAGGTGAAAAGACATTAACTAACAGATTACAGGGTTCACTTGGCTCTTGTTTTAAGATTGATGGCCAAGGTAAAGATGTGATTAAGAGCTTAAGATTGTAAAAATTAGGTCAAAAATTGTGTTGGCTTAGAGAGACTTCAGGTTTACACTTCTGTCTGTATGTTTACATTTGCTTAAACTACTTCAGTCTGTGTGCATTGAATTTATTTAATACACGAGTTTCACAATTTGAGTTGAATTACTGAAATAAATGAACTTTTCCACGACATTCTAATTGATTGAGATGCACCTGTATGTTTGCGCAACTACTCAAGTGGACTGTTGTAGCAAATTAGCTCAAAATGTAAACATTTATAATTAATTATAACTGGTTATAATTAATAATAAATATTTAGATTAGATCTTAGAATTAACTGTAGCAGAATCAAGGTTATAAATTTCTGTCCGTCCACCGAGCAGACAATATAATAATTTATCAATTCATGGAAAGATTATTTTCCTGGCCAAGAAAGAATAACTTTCCTTCCTACAGTACTAGCATTAACTTAGCATGTAGCAAGGGATCAACCTTAAGTGACTCCGAATTGTGAGCAGCACACAGAGACAATCAATTGTGATTATAAGTGATTTAATAAATGAAACTACAGCTAACATACAACAAGACTAAGCAAAACACATATATACAGAATGAAGAAAAGTAAGGAAGAGAGAGAGAAGAGCAAAATAATGGCAGTATTTCACATCAATTAACCACAACCTAATGAGAATCATCAAAGAATCAAAAATCACCTTAAAAGGGGCTCAAAAACACGCATCTAAATAGTTGTAAAAGGTTACTTGCATTGACTTCGATTGCTGAACAAGAATCCTGATGTGGTAGACAATGGAGATTCTTGATGAGTTCTTTTAGAAGTAAGCTGGAGGTTTTGCTCTGGTTCCTCTGAAAATAGGAAAGTCCACAGCAAAAACAAAGTTACTTGAAGATAAAAACTGCCGGAAAATCAAACTCAAGAGGAGAGTTTTGAGGAGTCTTGGATAGTGTCCGTCTCAAGAAGAAAGGGATTTTGAGCCAAGATTAGTCTGAGCTAATGACTTTTGAAAGTTCCTATCCACACCCAGCGTTTGGGTGGGATGGCCAATCAGAGGCATGAATTTTGAGTGGGAGAAACTTTCTTTGTCTCTGTTTATGGCCCATTCGCATGTTTTTTGCTGGTCTGGAGGATTGGTGCAGTTTTACGCAAAATATGGTACAAATAGTATGATGCATTTTATGATCACATAGTGTACATCATTGTTTGAGGAATAAAGAGCAGATCATTTTGATACCAAGAAGATCTTAAAGCAGAGATACACTCATATACCTGAATATAAGCATTGAGAGTCTAACTAATACAAATAAAGAGTTGTAACTAGGCTAATATAATAGGGAAACATACAAACAACACATGCATATACAAGATCCAATTGTAACTGATTAATTATAGTCTAAATAAAGAATGTCTTTATGTGTGTGTGTTATGTGTATTGCAAGCATGGGGGGGTAGTTCGCTGACCATCAGACATCTGGTGCCAGGTACTGTGGATGACTGTTTCTTAGGACATTGGAATGTGTTTGAAGTCGATGGGGAGACCAGAGAGTTGATCTGGTTAGCCTCTAATTGTCAATGGGGGGAATCATTGGCAATTTAGCACCCATATAAATGTAGAATCTGGGGCCAATTTCTAAAATGTGTACATTAAATTATTGAACATTAATAATATCTGCAATACATTTATGTTGGTTCTGTTCTGTTTACCCTAGGGGGGTTATCACTAGGGCTGACCGATTAATTGCATTTGCGATAATATCGCGATATGAAATACAACCCTCTACATTGCGAGTAAATCACTCGCATATGCGACTAAATCTTCACTCTGGGCGACTAAATGATGTCTAATATTAGCCAATGGCTAATCAATTCTCAGATTTTACTCGCCAGTGTGTGAGTTGGATGCTGAGTATATGATTAGCACACTCTGACTGAGCGCTTCAGAGTTTCACTCTCCGTCAAGCGATCTGTGATATTTTTCAGTTCATTTGAATGGATGCGCAGCACACCTGTGTTTGTGTATTTGGCATAACGTAAACTCTAGTGTGAAGGCGCACGACTCGCCGTCGCTTTCTCTCACACGCGCAAAGAGCGAGAGTCTTACATAACATGCAGAATTGATGCGCTACATGTAAACGATATCCTTTGTTGTATTTTCCTGTAAAAATAACAGAGTTCCTTTGGAATTCTTCAGCTTTTAAGAACTGCCGGGTTTTCCTGTAGTAGGCGGAACTAATGC
>NW_015506238.1:193050-197850 GCF_001515645.1 Sinocyclocheilus grahami | reverse complement strand
ATTAATAATAAATATTTAGATTATATCTTAGACTGAACTGTAGCAGAATCAATATTATAATTATTTGATCTGTCTGTCCACCGAGCAGACTATATAACAATTCATGAATTCATGGAAAGATTATTTTCCTGGCCAAGAAAGAATAACTTTCCTTCCTACAGTACTAGCATTAACTTGCAAGGGATCAAGGGATCAACCTTAAGTGACTCCGAATTGTGAGCAGCACACAGAGACAATCAATTGTGATTATAAGTGATTTAATAAATGAAACTACAGCTAACATACAACAAGACTAAGCAAAACACATATATACAGAATGAAGAAAAGTAAGGAAGAGAGAGAGAAGAGCAAAATAATGGCAGTATTTCACATCAATTAACCACAACCTAATGAGAATCATCAAAGAATCAAAAATCACCTTAAAAGGGGCTCAAAAACACGCATCTAAATAGTTGTAAAAGGTTACTTGCATTGACTTCGATTGCTGAACAAGAATCCTGATGTGGTAGACAATGGAGGTTCTTGATGAGTTCTTTTAGAAGTAAGCTGGAGGTTTTGCTCTGGTTCCTCTGAAAATAGGAAAGTCCACAGCAAAAACAAAGTTACTTGAAGATAAAAACTGCCGGAAAATCAAACTCAAGAGGAGAGTTTTGAGGAGTCTTGGATAGTGTCCGTCTCAAGAGAAGAAAGGTTTTGAGCCAAGATTAGTCTGAGCTAATGACTTTTGAAAGTTCCTATCCACACCCACCTTTTGGGTGGGATGGCCAATCAGAGGCATGAATTTTGAGTGGGAGAAACTTTCTTTGTCTCTGTTTATGGCCCATTCGCATGTTTTTTGCTGGTCTGGAGGATTGGTGCAGTTTTACGCAAAATATGGTACAAATAGTATGATGCATTTTATGATCACATAGTGTACATCATTGTTTGAGGAATAAAGAGCAGATCATTTTGATACCAAGAAGATCTTAAAGCAGAGATACACTCATATACCTGAATATAAGCATTGAGAGTCTAACTAATACAAAATAAAGAGTTGTAACTAGGCTAATATAATAGGGAAACATACAAACAACACATGCATATACAAGATCCAATTGTAACTGATTAATTATAGTCTAAATAAAGAATGTCTTTATGTGTGTGTGTTATGTGTATTGCAAGCATGGGGGGGTAGTTCGCTGACCATCAGACATCTGGTGCCAGGTACTGTGGATGACTGTTTCTTAGGACATTGGAATGTGTTTGAAGTCGATGGGGAGACCAGAGAGTTGATCTGGTTAGCCTCTAATTGTCAATGGGGGGAATCATTGGCAATTTAGCACCCATATAAATGTAGAATCTGGGGCCAATTTCTAAAATGTGTACATTAAATTATTGAACATTAATAATATCTGCAATACATTTATGTTGGTTCTGTTCTGTTTACCCTAGGGGGGTTATCACTAGGGCTGACCGATTAATTGCATTTGCGATAATATCGCGATATGAAATACAACCCTCTACATTGCGAGTAAATCACTCGCATATGCGACTAAATCTTCACTCTGGGCGACTAAATGATGTCTAATATTAGCCAATGGCTAATCAATTCTCAGATTTTACTCGCCAGTGTGTGAGTTGGATGCTGAGTATATGATTAGCACACTCTGACTGAGCGCTTCAGAGTTTCACTCTCCGTCAAGCGATCTGTGATATTTTTCAGTTCATTTGAATGGATGCGCAGCACACCTGTGTTTGTGTATTTGGCATAACGTAAACTCTAGTGTGAAGGCGCACGACTCGCCGTCGCTTTCTCTCACACGCGCAAAGAGCGAGAGTCTTACATAACATGCAGAATTGATGCGCTACATGTAAACGATATCCTTTGTTGTATTTTCCTGTAAAAATAACAGAGTTCCTTTGGAATTCTTCAGCTTTTAAGAACTGCCGGGTTTTCCTGTAGTAGGCGGAACTAATGCGCAAACGACAATCTAATCTCATTGGCTGGTGCTCACCTATTAATGGTTTCTACTGTATTTTGCAGCTCGCGTCCGGTGTAGACACGGTGTTTAATGTCGTTGGTGAGGAGGAAAGCCTGTGTGTCTCCTATGCCTCAGCGGACAGCAAGAAACCCACAAAAAATAACTAAATACAACCCTCTACATTGCGAGTAAATCTATAGTATTTCAGTCTGGCGAGTAAACAAAAAAATTTACTAGCCATGGCGATTCAATTGCCAAGGTGTCCGCAGAGGGTTGAAATAACAGAGAGAGAATAATAATAATAATAATAAGTTATTCTCTCTATGTTATTTTTCAATGTTTCAAGTGATGCAGATGTTTTTTTCCCTGTAGGTTTTTTTAATTAAAAAAGCATTAATTTTTCATAATGTTTAGTGAAATTATTTGGTAGTCTGAGGTGGGATGGGGATTCGGGAAAGGGGGGGGGCAGATTTTTTTATAGGTTTAAAGGGGGGTGCGACCAAAAACGTTTGAGAACCACTGGTCTAAAGTTAACAGACTGTTTAAAAAGTGCAGTGCACATGTTTACATATGTTTATTACAGTGACTGTGAATTACCTAAAGTAGTGTGGTAAAGCAACAGATTTGTTTTTATATTTCTGCAATCTACTTTAGTTTGTGTGATTTGTTACTGACTTTCATATTAATGTTTACACCAGGTTTATTTAAACTTAATTATTACATGCTTACAAGGTTGGAAGTTCAACAAATCAGTCAATATACTGTGATTGTAGTTGTTAAATAAAAATAACATTCATATCAATTCATGCATCACTTAATTTCATCGTAACATATAGGCCTGGCCTACAGAAAATAACATTTATGTTTATTGTATATAATATTGTGTTGGTTATACTATACAATGATTTATAGCTTGTCTTTGTTGAATAATACAGAACATAAAGAGCTTTAAAAAAATAATTGCATATTAAATCGCAATCGTAATATTGGTAAAAAAAATCGCAATAAGATTATTTTCCAAAATCGTTCAGCCCTAGTTATCACTGCTCTGATTGACAATTAGCATACAGTTTGGATTGGCAGTATGATTCTGTTCTGGGCAATAACTCCCTGTGCATCAATGCAGCCTAGCATGGATAAGACCAACTAAGAGTGGTCCTGACAGAAATGCAGATACACTGGGACACGGTTTGCAGGAAGAGGACATTTTTACTTACTGTCACCAGGTATAGGTTTAGTGCAACTGAAGTGATTTGTGTTGCTAAAATTCATGGGATCTGATATAATTTTTAAAATCATAATTCAAATTGGAATACGTCATTAAGGGGGTGTTTAGATATTCACAGAAAATAAATTATGAATAAATATGAATGAATGAATGAATAAATAAATAAATAACCGTATTTGACATTATTACTGTTTTATTCTGATTGGAAATAAATATATTTTTTTATGATAGATTTAGTCTTGCGTTTCTCTTCAGAAACATTATCAAGAAAGTAAATCTTTTCCAGATTATGTTTCACATGTTTATTATATTATTATTTTTCACAGTATAAATTGGTGTTTATACATGAAAATATATCGCTGCCAGCTGCCTTTATGTTTTAGAGGGTCCCTCACAAGGACAATAGGTCCTATTTGTAATTCATGACTAGTTAACACTGACCCAACACACTGACTAGTGGCAGAACTAATGGTCCGTGGAACTCCTGCATTAATGTTTCTGTGTGTATGAGTGTGTTTGTGCGTGGGCTCATATTCCTTTGTGCTGAGTCATGCCTTCATTGAGGATACTCTTGCTTATCTAAGCAGATGGACCTTCATTCATCCTGCAAGCAACATAGATTTTCAATAAGTGAAGTTGTAATAGAGGAACAAGATATTGCATTCATAGCCAACCGAAATTTGTGCTACATTCATAACCATGTCTTTATTTTATCCATGTAAAACATGTTTCAGATTTAACATCAATGTGACATTGTGCTTGTATTTATTGAAATCAGTGTAGCTTGGAGTTTAAGGAGCTTTCCTGTTTGTTTTACATTTCAAGATTTGTATCTTACAGTTTCATTTACTTTGACTTAGCCCATCTCAATTTTTTCGGACTATTTTTCCATTCACATCTGCCAGCATTGATTTTAAAAGCCAAGCTGTATATTTATTTTGCATGGAAATTAGTTTTGTTTTGCAATAATCATGTCTAATTTGATTGAAAATGAACTTTACCATCAGGAATTTTAAAAAGAAACAGTGTCTCTAAAGTGCATTTATTAAAAAAAAAAAAAAAACACGTCAAAACCTTTTCCATGACTCTGGCCATTTGTGTTGATGTCCTGGTAATTGCCTCTGTCCTTGGTTCCAGCACTGGACGCACATTCACAGGTCACCCTGACATGCTAGTCCTTGTTTTTAGAAGTCTAATTTGACTCCATGCAGAAAACTCCAATATGAGTGACACGGACCAGCTTTGGTTTTCCACTAGTTTATTTCTAGTGAAATGTGCTTTTAAATACACAGTGTGATGAATGGAAAGCACAAAATAGATGTAAATTTCACAAACAAAGCCCATGACCCACTTTCATGTAAATTTGTCAGGTTTAAGCTAATAAACATTTTAAGATGATTGTATATCTTGCTCTAAATTTTAGTTTTTATACAATTTGTCTAGGATTCTGTAACGCCAAGCCAGCAGAGGGAGCCCTCGCCCGAGTACTGACCGTGCTCCACTCCCTCTGCTTCCTCTGCTTTCACTTCCTGTTTGACTCTCATATAAACTGAGACCAGTCCATGTGCTGATTGCGAAGTATTGCCAGTTTACCTGCCTTACCAAGCGTTA
>NW_015506238.1:181210-191901 GCF_001515645.1 Sinocyclocheilus grahami | reverse complement strand
AATTCAGTGACGTACTTCATTCAACAACTCCGTGAAGTGTTTGAATATCCTCACGGCAGAAAGGACGTTTCGACACAGCTCATCAATCTGACACAAGGTAATTGTTCCGCTGCTGAGTTTGCCATTGAATTCAGAATGCTCGCTGCCCAGAGTGGATGAATGATGTCGCTTTAAAAGCTATGTTTCATAAAAATCTCAACGGCGATCTTCAGGCAGAATTTGCATGCAAGGGTGAAGAGTCCTCCTTCTCCGATTTTGTCACACTCGCCATCAGGATTGATAACCTCATGAGACAAGCTCCTAAAAGGAGAAGTGGAAAAGATGGGCGAACCAACGATCTCACACCCAACCCTGTGGAAATGTCTTCCCCTGAGGAACCCATGCAAATAAACGCGTCCCGACTATCAGAGTGAAAGAGAACGGAGACGACATCAACAACTGTGTTTTTACTGCGGTGAATCAGGTCACCGCAGTTTAGGATGCCCCCACAAGCTTCAAAAGAATCCCCGGGTAAATATTGAACATTTTGCCCTTTTAAGCAACAAGTCATTCACACTCCCTGTTGTCTTAAGAACTGATACTCTCTCTCTTGACCTCACAGTGATGTTTGACTCCGGAGCCGCCCTGAATCTCATCCACCAGGACATCGTAACCAAATATCAAATCCCTACACAAATGTGCACCCCACCTATCCAATTCTCATCACTAGGGGGCACTATGAATATCAGGTAATGCCGTATGGGCTGGCCAACTCTCCCGCTGTATTCCAATCTTTCATAAATTAAATCTTCAAGGACCTCCTGAATAAATTTGTGGTTGCATACATCAATGATATCCTCGTATTTTCCAAGACAGAACACAAGCATATTTCCCATGTCATGGTTGCCTCTCCTCTCACCTCACTCCTCAAGAATAAACCGTCAAGACTGGTTTGGACTTCGGAAGCTAACAACGTTTTCAATGCATTGAAGGAACGATTCACAACAGCCCCTATCCTAAAACATCCTGATCCGAACGAACCATTCATACTAGAGGTGGATGCCTCAGACTGTGGCATAGGTGCTATACTCTCTCAGAGACAAGGACAACCAAGCAAAGTGTATCCATGTGCTTTCTTCTCCAGAAAACTAACCTCCGCTGAGCGCAACTATGATGTTGGAAATAAGGAACTACTCTCCATGAAAGCAGCGATCGAAGAATGGCGTCACTGGCTTGAGGGAGCTCTTCATCCCTTCCAAGTGATTACAGACCATAAGAATCTGGAATATATAAAGAGTGCCAAGCGTCTTAACCCCGGCAAGCCCGTTGGGCATTATTCTTCACACGCTTCAATTTTACTGTAACTTATCGGCCTGGCAGCAAGAATGGAAAAGCAGACGCTCTTTCCCGACAATATGACCTCTCCACAGAGCATCACATCACCGGTCCCATTCTACCCAGCTCGATCATCCTAACCCCAGTCTCCTGGGATATCATGGAAGAACTAAGAGAAGCACAACAACAAGATTCCTCACCCGCAAACACACCCCCAGGAAAGCATTCTGTACCTCAAGCGTTAAGACTTTGAATCATGCAATGGGTTCACACTTCTCTCTGCTCCGGTTATCCTGGTATCTCTCGAACTCTCCAACTAGTTCAGAACTCTTTCTGGTGGAGTAACATGGCACGAGACATCACCAACTATGTCAAGTCCTGTCAGATCTGTGCTCAGTCAAAAACCCCAAAGGAATTACCTTCAGGTCTACTCAAGCCATTACCGATTCCTCAACGACCATGGTCTCATCTGTCTATCGACTTCATCACTGACCTCCCACCATCCAATCATAACCCTACTATACTGGTTATCATTGACCGTTCTCGAAGTCCTGCCGTCTCATTCCACTACCCAAACTACCCTCTTTCCATGTGTCCCTTCTCAAACTCGTCCACTCGGGAGCTGACCCTGGCCATGAAGCCCCAGAACCACCACCACCACTGGACTTTGATGGAACTCCGGCATATAGGGTGAATGTGTTACTGGACTCGAGACGAAGAGGGGGTCAGCTCCAGTATCTGGTGGACTGGGAAGGTTATGGACCTGAGGAGATATCATGGGTAGCCGCCGGGACATTCTGGATCCATCACTCATCAAGGAGTTTCATCGAGCCAGACCCGATCGCCCAGCACCGAGACCACGGGGACGTCCACGTCGAGCTCCAGGAGCCGCTCTTAGAGGGGGGGGGGTTCTGTAACGCCAAGCCAGCAGAGGGAGCCCTCGCCCGAGTACTGACCGTGCTCCGCTTCCTCTGCTTTCACTTCCTGTTTGACTCTCATATAAACTGAGACCAGTCCATGTGCTGATTGCGAAGTATTGCCAGTTTACCTGCCTTACCAAGCGTTATTCTTCCTCTGTTCCTGATTGGTTTCCGGTGTATGATTCTGCCTGATGACTTGACTCATGGTATTTGTACTCTGCCCCTTTTGTTCTGACGCCTGATAGGACTGATGTTAGTGTTTGGACTCATTGCCTGCCTCTCCACTATTGTCTCTGCTTCTGCCCTTGTGTACGACGAACGATCTGCTTGCTTCTCTGACTTTGACCCTCTGCCTGATTATCGACATCTGTTTGAAGCCTTGACCTTTTAATAAACTTCCGCTCATGGATTCTAACCAAACTCCAGCGTCTCTGTTTATTTGTTCTGCTGATTTTCTTTTGTTAGCTTTTGCAGCATTTACACTAATAAATTATTGTTGATGTTTTGGCAGTAAACATTACTGATTTTTATGCTGTATTTGTTTGACTTCCCATTTGGTTTATTTATCAGGGTGTCTGTGCTTGTTTAGAAATTAGCTAGACATTTATCAAATTCTATTTTATTTTTAAACATAAACAAGAAGTTTATGAGAATATGTACACTGCTTTGCCTCTTCCAAAACTAGGAACATTCGTCAAGACCCCTCGATTCGGAACCATATTAATATACTGTATTTACATATGTTACCCTTCAAGTGTTATACTTGGGAAATAAAATCTAAAAGAAACTGAAGAAGAGCATTTGTTTGAATTACAAGTTACACAAACAGTGTACACAGGCTAATTAGACTGCACATTAACAATTCTGTTGGTATTGTTCTGAAAATTCAGAATTGCTGAGCCTGAAAAAGAAAAAAAAGTAAGTTTTTTTGTATCTATCTAATTTGTTTTCACCCAAAAGGTTGGATATTTTTATAGGTTAACACGACACAAAAATGTTGGATTACTCTAGAAGTTGGACTGGTAGCATAATGGTTAGAAATCAAGGCTGCTTTTCTCATTTATTTTCTCTTTTTTGGCATTAAAGGGGTCATATGATGCTTTTTTAAAGATCATTTTTTTGTGTATTTGGTGTAACAGAATATGTTAACATGCTTTAATGTTCAAAAAACACATTATTTTTCAAATACTGTACATTATTGTAGGTCCTCTATGCCCCGCCTCTCTCAAACGTTTCGTTTTCTACAAAGTTCCTCCTTCCGACAAGCGCAGTCTGCTCTGATTGGCCAGCTGACCCAGTGCATTGTGATTGGCCGAATACCGCAAGCACTCGTCGGAAATGTAACGCCCCTTACCATAATCACGAGCTTCATCTTTCAAAATAAATGTAAAGACAGAGCCCGAAAGGGGAACAGAGTCGCGTGACAGATACAGTGATGAAGCTGGTATGTGTTTGTGATGTGACCCCCCCCCCCTCTCTCTCGCTCTCTCTCGCATGCGCACACACACACACACACACACACACACACACACACATGATGCGCAAAACTCCGCATTTGAACAGTCAATAGCAAATACTTAAACTAATAACAAAACAGTAGCTGATTCAGAAGCCTAGGTTCACCAAACAGTCGTCCATAAAATGCATTTCTGTTCTGTTGTAAGTAATCTTAAAGATTCCTAAATGCATCTACTTCCGGAAGGCCAAATAAAGTGCTTTTGCTTTCGCCTAGAAACACACAGCGTCTCCCTGACATGCTGCTTCAACACTAACTGCGGTTACTGAAACCACACCTTTTTTCTTTTCGTGCACATTTGGGCGGCATTATGCTAATATTTCCACATAGTGAGGTAGATATGTGGGGGCGCGTTAGAACGAGCTGTTTTAGGGGGGCGTGGCAGAGTCTTAACTTTGATAAAGAATATCTCTTGGTTTTGAGACTTTTGTCTTTGCAACATCAGCTGATTGTACAACATCTATGTACAGTCAGCTTGTAACACTCCAAAGAGAAAGGAAAACTTGAAATCGCATCATATGACCCCTTTAAAAAGTTCTTGAATAAAAATAACCAGCTTCCAGATGAATCACAACAGTGAAACGTTTGATTTGAAGAGAAAAACGATTTCGAAATTGGAAAAAAAGACACAGGTTCAACACTGTGTACGTAATTTTTTTTATAAGACACTGAACTACTCATCCCAAGATGGACTGTGAATGGCGCAACTAAATCTGATACAACAGTACAATATAAAACTTTAAGTGATTGAATATAATATAAAATACCATATATTTGAAGTTTTTTGCAAAATATTCAAGTATATGCAAGTTGTGTGAGAGTATCAGGAAAATCAATTGTCATTCACAATGCTTGATAGGAGTGGGTGGTCACTTGTGAGCTGATTCTGGTTTCCATAGTAACAGCCACTTCTCTGGTTGGCGAATCGCCCTTCAGGATTATCTTATTACTTCTGAAAAAATTAAGAAATTAAATCAAAACATTAAATGGCATTCATAATTTGTAATCATAATCACCTTGTATCATGTATCACCTTGGGAAGAAACATCAAACTTCTCTCAAAACACACAGACTGAAGTCAGCCAGCACATAGAAGGGACTTATAAATGTTTTGGACACAATACCAAGTAACAAGTATTATGTAAATACCATGGTACATAAATATGATAATTGTGCTTTTTAGTAAGGGGAGTCAAAGGCAAGGGTAACACTTTAGAATAGGGAACACTTATTCACTATTAACTACAACTTTTCCCTATTAATAGTTAGTAAGTTAGTTGTTAAGTTTAGGTATTGGGTAGGATTAGGGATGTAGAATAAGGTCATGTAGAATAAGGCATTAATATGTGCTTAATTAGTACTAATAAATGGCTAATATTCTAGTAATATGCATGCTAACAAGCAACTAGTTGAAAGACCCAAAAATAAAGCGTTACCAAGGCAAGATATCACTGAATAGGTACAGTAATATTTTTGTGCCTGTCATCCGTTTTAGTTCTCTCTCACTTCACGCTGTCCCTCGCTCGAGCAGTTTTGGCACAGACAGAGCCTGAGAGACATGCCTCAGCGGCGCCCAGTCTGAACATGAAAGCTTTTGGAGTTGAGAGAGTGTTTGTGCCGTGTATTAGGTGACAAGAGAGAGAATCTGCTGAATGAAATGAGAAACATACTGCACTGTTTTTGTTTATCATTGTGCAACTATTTTCATATTAAGTAATGGGCTGAAAAATTATCTTAATCTACAGTATGAACAATATACACTGGGCAATTTAGTTTCCATGTCTAAATTTGCCATCTTCATGATGTTACATTTAAAGGAGACATACAGTGCCTTGCGAAAATATTCATACCCCTTCATTTTTTTCACATTTTGTTAAGTTGCTGCCTTATGCTAAACTGCTTTAAATTACTTTTTCCCACATCAATCTACACTCCATACACCATAATGGTAAAGCAAAAAACAGGTTTTTAACATCTTTGCACATTTATTAAAATTAAAAAACTTAAATGATTCCATTGCATAAGTATTCATATCTAGGACAGTTGAAATTTAGCTCTGGAGCATTCATATTGCTTGTAGATGTTACTACACTTTGAGTGAAGTTAACCTGTGGCAAATTCAATTGAATGGGTATGATTTGGAAAGGCACACACATCTTAACAAAAGGTCTAACAGCTGATAATGCATATCAGATCAAAAACCAAGCCCTGAGGTCAAAATAACTGCCTGTAGAGCTCAGAAACAGGTTTTGTGTCAAGCCACACATCTGTGGAAGAGTTCAGAAAAAAATCTGCTTCATTGAAGGGTCACAGAAGCATGTAGTCTCTGTTACCCTTAATGGAAGAAGTTTGAAACAACCAGGACTCTTCCTAGAGCTGGCCTCCTGGCCAAACTGAGCAATTGATGGAAAAGGGTCTTGGTTAGAGTGGTGACCAAGACCATGATGGTCACTCTAGTTGAGCTCCATGATCATATATGCAGATGGGAGAGACCTACAGAAGGACAAACCTCACTGCAACACTCCACCGATCTGGGCTTTATGTCGGAGTGGCCAGACTCAATCTTCTCCTCAGTGAAGGCACATGAAAACACATTTTGATTTTGCATAAAAACACCTAAAGGACTCTCAGACTCTGAGAAACAAGAGTCTCTGGTCTGATGAACCTCAATTCCAAGCATCATGTTTGAAGGAAACCAGGCACTGCTCATCACCCGAAGAGTACCATCCCAAAAGTAAAGTGTGCTGGTAGCAGCCTCATGCTGTGGGGCTGTTTTTCAGTGGCAGGGACCGAGGGACTCGTCAGAGTAGAAGATAAGCTCAATGCACCAAAATATTGAGTTAGCCTTAATGAAAACCCAGTCCAGAGCATTCAGAACCTCAGACTGGGCAGAAGGTTCACCTTCCAACAGGACAATGAACCTAAGCACACAGCAAGAGTGTCTTATAGACGACTCTGTCAGTGTCCTTGAGTGGCCCAGCCAGAGCATGAGCTTGAACCCAATCAAATAATTCTGGAGAAACTTGAAAATGTGCATTTGCTCCCATCCAATCTGACAGAGCTTGAGAGGTGAAGAGGTGAGGAGAAGAATGGCAGATAATTGTCAAATGATGATTATCAAAGCTTGTTAAACGCATTAAACAAAAAAGACTTGAGACTGTAAAGGTGCTTCAGCAAAATATTTAGTTATATTACTAGAATACTTATGCAATGTACTTATTTCAGTTTTCTTTATTTTTTTATAAATTTTTGAAGTTGTGACAGTTCTGTTTTTGCTTTGTCAGTATGGTGTATGGAGTGTAGATTGATGTGGGAGAAAAAGTGATTTAAAGCAGTTTAACAAGGCAGCAACATAACAAAATGTGAAAAAACGAATGTCTGTATACTGAAGGCACTGTATACTGTTTTTATTATTTAATATTTTCTCCCCTCTGTGGTCAGCTTCTGGTTCTGAAATTTACAGTATGTTTTTATAGTACTCAAAAGTTCAAGGAAAATTTGATTCATCATGATTTGACCTCTTTAAATGATATTTAATCATTTGTGCACATGTTTTGCAGGTTCCCCTCTGGGTTTTCAGACTGGATTGGAGTATTTACCCCACCATGTTAAGAAGAAAATAAAGAGCAACTCGCGAACTCGCAGACAGACGTATGAAGACGAGATCTTTAATATCGAGGTTCTGTTGGGTGTGGACTGCTCTGTGGTGATGTTTCATGGCAGAGAGCACATCCAGAAGTACCTCCTGACCCTCATGAACATTGTAAGTTTTCCAAACCCCATTAGAAAGAATCTAAGCTTGAGGTGGTAGCTAATGGTTATGGTACTGAGATGACCTTCATGGCCTATTATCATATGCAACGCACAAATCGTCTGTTTGTTCCATACGCTTAAAAAAATGCAGGTTCTTTATTAGCTTCTATGGTTCCATGCAGATCCTTTATCCATGGAACCTCTGCATTGCACAAAAGGTTCTGCAAAAAGGTTATTTGGGTTATTATAATGTTCTTCACACTACACTCGAGGGTTTTTGTGCCAAAAGAGGGTTTTTGTAGCAATGCAATAGAAGAACCATTCTGGGTTCTCTAAAGAACCTTACAGTGAACAGTTCTTAAAAGAACCATTTTATTTCACTTTTCATTTTAATAATCTGAATAAACAACTCCATTTTAAAGAACCTTTTGTGCAATGGAAAGATTACGTGGATATTAAAAGTGTTTCATGGAACAATCAATGCCATGCCAATTAAGAATCCTTATTTTTCAGAGTGTATGAAAAAAAAACTTGGGAACCCAAAATGATTCTTATATTTCATTGCTGCTAAACCCTCCTTTTGTAACCTTTATTTTTAAGATTGTTGGGAAACTGTCTACTCTAAGTTACTTTGTATAAAAGAAGTAAGCTAAATGGCATTTGCTAAATTATGCGTTAGCTAAATGACCAGTAATTTTGCCTCAGGAACTTATTGGTTCTCCGTCTAATATAAACAAATCATAATTTATCAAAAATATCTCCATCAATTTTAAGACAGCGCTATGGTTATTCAAAATCATGATTTTATCAGACATTTACATGAATGACTTCAAACTCAAACAGAGAAATTAGCATTACTTGTGTATGTTAGGGCTTGACGCTTGATGTTGATCCAAACCTCCATCCGTCTCCCTGACAACTACTCTGAGTCAAGAAATTACATCCACATCCCTGACAACATTTCCTACCTGAAAGACTAATGTACTTGAGATCCTCAACAAGACCAGACTCGCAATGAACTTGCTGTCAAACCTGCACAACAAAACATTTTATGCCTTTCCCTCTGTTTTTCTTTTTCATTTTTGACAAATTTTTGCCAGAAATTTCACAAAAAAAACAGACCCTAAAGGCCCATTCACACCAAGGACGATAACTATAAAGATAACGATAAAGATATAGTTCTACAACTATAACGATAAATGCACAGAGAAACGATATAATTGGAATCACTTTCAGAACTATTTTTTTCCAGCTGATGAACGATACAAACATTGACAGCCAATCAGAATCAATCCTGCTATAACGAGCTCGAGAATTTAAAGCGACAATATCGTTCCCTGATGTGAACGCTAATATCGTTATCTTTATAGTTATCGTTCTTGGTGTGAACCGGGCTTACTGCTTGACCGATGTCCCATGGTCCATTTGAAAATACGTAATTCTTACTTTTAACGTATTGCTGTGATTGTAACAAACCTCATAATTACCTTTAAATGCATGTGACATTAAACTACATGTTTTTTTTTATTTAGGTAGCTAACTATAAACATACTAACTTTAAACAAGTTTGCATGAAGCACAAATGAAAATGCTTACTCTAGTATTTGTTTTAGTGCCACTTGTGGCAATGTTCAAAATGTTCATATTTGCGTTGCATTATGAACTGCGGTCTGACATTTTGAAACGCAACACACAAAATTGAATTTGTGTAGTTAGAGCAGTTGTCATTTTTATACTTATATGTGACATGTAAGTGACTGGATAGCAATTGCAAAGATTTTGCAACTTAGGTTCCTCCATCCTCGTAATTCCCTCATTCACCGTTCACTTTTGTCTGCATGGCGGTCCTGTTACTAAGCAGAAGACAAGCTCCGATGGAAGGACCTTGCTGCATTATTAATTTAGTCCTAATGATTTTCTGGCACTTTGGCCTCTTACAAGTCAATTAGCTACCTGCCAGCTACAAGCAGATATCTAGACTAATAATATACTGACAGGGTCCTGGAGAGGGCCAGAGACAGCCAGTGCTAATGAGAGACTCGCTGCTAGGGTGATTAGTACGGTGTGTGTGTTTATGTGTGGGGGAGAGGAGAGAATAAAAACGAGAGAGTATGTGCTGATAATAGTCATTTATGTGCCGGGTTACAGAGCTGTAATTACTGAGTGCCTGAGTAGATACATGGTTTCAGGTGGGAACCGGGTTGCCTGGCACTGTTTCTCAGAGACTAATATTTAAACTGTTTTCATACTTCGCAACAATGATAATGAACTGTTACTTTAACAACAGGAAGACATCTATTTGTTCTATCATTATAAATATGTTATACTAATTATTTTAAATATAATATCAAATGAAATATTGAATATAATATAAAACTACATTAACACTCACTATTTGGTTACTCTAAAATGCATAAGTATTTTTTTATACTGAAATATCAAAAGGTTTTTAAAAACAGATATTTTCCATATTGCCATATGTGAATACATATACTCATAATTAGTATTCATGTTAAAGTTAAATCAGAGATTAAATGCACACACACACACACACATACATGCTTATCTAAAGTTTAGTTGATAATGTTTTATTTTACGGTCCAATTCTCACTGTTAACTAGTTGCTTATTAGCATTCACATTACCAGCATATTTGCTGTTTATTAGTACTTCACTTTTCTGTGAAGCTGCTTTGCAACGATTTGTAATGTGAAAAGTGCCATACCAATAAACGTGAATTGAATTTATAAAGCATATATTAATGCCTTATTCTGCATGACCATATTCTAGATCCCTTAATCCTGAACTTAAAAATTACCTTACTAACTATTAATAAGCAGCAAATTGGAAGTTTATCAAGGCAAAAGTTGTAGTTAACAGTTAGTTAATAATGAGAATTGGTCCCTAAACTAAAGTGTGACCGTTTAGTTTTATTGACAAAAGAAGTGGTATGATGAGGAATAGGCATCTAATTGTATCTTTATGCATTCTGGTGAGGGTTTGAGTGTTTTAGTGGAAACTATAGGTAGAATTTCTCTCTTTTGCTGAGTATATCTGCTTTCCATAATCAGACTCAGATTTTTAAACAGCCTCTAGTTGAGCTGTCATCCATCTGTCACTGTGTACAGTGGGTATGAAAAAGACCCCCCCCCCCCCCCCCCCCCCCCCCCCCACCCCCACCACCACCCA
>NW_015506238.1:139849-181163 GCF_001515645.1 Sinocyclocheilus grahami | reverse complement strand
GCAAGAACCCCCCCCCCCCCCCCCCCCCTTAAAATAATCACATTTTGCTGAAATGAAGAAGGACACCGTTTTTGTTTTATTCAGCTGTTACTCAGTGCAATTCAAGTCTGTAATTAAAGCAAAAGGTGGTTCAACAAAATACTGACACAAGGGGGTGATCCTTTTTCCAAATCAGTGATTCTGGTTTATTTTATATTTTTCTGACATGTTGGTGTTATATCTTTCACTAAATACAGCTGGATAAAACAAAAAACTGTGTCCTTCATTTCAGAATGCAAAGCAACTAAATGGTGGTGAAAAAAGGGGGGTGATTATTTTCTATACACTGTATGAGCATGTGTGTGTGTGTGTGTGTGTGTGTGTGTGTGTGTGTGTGTGTGTGTGTGTGTGGTATAGTGCTTCTTTTCTTTGAGTGGATGAATGGAGAGAAGTCAGGTGTAAGCATGATAAAATAATTTGCCTTCTTTAGGACCTAGTGCTGAAATAGAACTGTATAATTTACAGTCACTAGTGATATGAAATATGTGTGTCCTTTTATGAAGGGATGCAGAGATACACGACATTCATACATCCGGCTTACTTTTTCCCTATCATTTATAATTTTTAATAAACCAATTAGTCAAAATTGCATAATTCACAATCAACGATCACCATGCATTTATTTTATTTTATTTTATTTTATTTTTTGCACATTTTATTACTTTTTTTGTTATTAATGTATTAATTTACTCTGTTTGTGTTGCCAATGTGATTGCTTGCTTAACATTTAAATAGTTTGGTTCAGTGTTCACTGTAAGCTGATCCTGCAGTGTGCTAGAGCAGTGAATCTCAACCTTTTGGTGTACCGGACCCCAGTCCAATTCAGAACCATCTTCAAGGGCCCCCAGACAAAATTGACTCGTATCATTTGGTCTTTGTGAGGACCAAATGCAGTCAAGAATAATTCAAGTTAGCTGACTTGTCCAGTATTTGGCCATACCATCAGCTATATTGGATTTTTCTTTCATGGGAACATGTCATGTCAAAATATACAACATTTATACAAAAATTCATACTTTATACGGACCCCCTGGCCTGATGTCAAGGACCACTAGGGGTCCACGGACCCCTGGTTGAGAAACACTGTGCTAGAGAAACCCTCCACCTCCCCCAGCTCCACCTGCCTAGATTTTCTAGGGAATTTATGTATACCTATTCACACAACAACAGCATATCTTACATGCTCACAGCAGCGTGTCTATGTATCTGTTACTTGCTCTGCAGGGGCATTAGCGTGTGTAACAGATCTAGTCAGCCATAGTCTTGTGTAGCCAGACCTTTAAACTGACAGATATTTACCTAGAAATATATATATATATATTTAATATAAAATATATATTTTAAAATCTGAATGTATAATAGACATAACGCTTCCGCAAATATATAAATACCTGAAAACATGTCATATGGGGTGCTGTGTGTACATTAATGAGGAAAAAACTTAACTTGAATGATTTTAGCAAATGGCTGCAATATTGTTAAGAGTGAAAATTTTAAGGGGGTCTGAATACTTTCCGTACCCACTGTATATATTTAATTTAATATATATATTTTAAAATCTGAATGTATAATAGACATAACGCTTCCGCAAATATATAAATACCTGAAAACATGTCCGGGCACCAGTAAATGATCACTCAGGCTTCAGGGTTGACCTTTAAATCCTTCTCAAGGTGACTGTAAGGGTAAGTGCTGTGCGTTTTTTTTTGTTTTTGTTTTTTTTTAGCTCACAGGCAGTAAACTCTGCTTTTTCCTGTTAAACTCTGTAACTTCTCAAATCGCCTCTGGCACTGTGACTGTTTTTCCCGCCTACATAATTTTCATAGCCGTGTTATTGCCCAGACAAATTACACATCCATTTGTCACATCCAGGCTCTCTGTAGTAAGGCTATGTTTGTGTTACTTTTCTACTTGTTTATCCTTTGTTTTTCTTATGAATTGTTCCACAGGTGAATGAGATTTATCAGGACAGCTCTCTGGGTGCCCATATTAATGTTGTCCTGGTTAGAATCATGATGCTCTGCTCCTCCAAGGTAAGACGACATCAGCCAGTTTCCTTCTGAAACTTTGTTGGATGACTGCAGTTGTATCAACAGCATTTCAAAGTATGAAAATATCTTAACTATGAAAAATATGTAGTGTACCCGACACCAGTATTGAAGTATATTCTGTTATTGCAATCCAATGAAAAGTTTCACCACTGTAGCCGAGGAAGTTTCAAAGTTGGGTTTTTGAATTTATTTTGTAGTGGATGCATTAACAATGACCTGAATGCCTAAGAAATTTAAATTAGAAAACTGAGTGCACTCTTTAAAAAATTAAAAAATTAATAAACAGCATACTGAAATTGAAGAAGTTTAATTACTGACTACAAAGTGGTACAAAGTGCTCCCAAAGTTTCTTTACTCTTTGGGCCACTTTTAATTTTCACTGATTAAAAAAATTATAATAAAATTAATAAAAAAGTTAAAATTCTGAAAGCTCAAGTAAAACTCTAAAAGCAAACTGTAGAAAATTACAGAAGATTTCTCTTGAAAACACATGGGCAAAATGATACAGTACCTCAGAAATTGGTTAGAAATGTATAAATTAAAAGTAAAAATTATTATAACATTAATAGATTTGGCTTAAAGGGATAGTTCACCCAAAAATGAAAATTTGATGTTTACGCCCAGGGCATCCGAGATATAGGTGACTTTGTTTCTTCAGTAGAACACAAACGAAGATGTTTAACTCAAACCGTTGCAGTCTGTCAGTCATATAATGGAAGTGAATGGGAATCACGGCTCTAAGAGTTAAAAAAACATACACAAACAAAACCAAATTAAACCCTGCGGCTCGTGACGATACATTGATGTGTAAAGACACGAAACGGTCGGTCTGTGCAAGAAACTGAACAATATTTATATCGTTTTTTACCTCTGATGCACTGCAATGTCTGAACTGTCCTGAGCGCGTCCTGAGCGTGTCCTCGACAGCCGGCGTGTGACGCGTCTTCTTCTTCTTCTTGCTTTACGGCAGATTGCAGACTTATAAGTTACCGCCACCTATCTCTCAAATGGACCATTGACACTCGATCTACAATCTCAGTTAGGAGTGTCAATGGTCCATTTGAGAGATAGGTGGCGGTAATGCACTTATAAGTCTGCGATCTGCCGTAAAGCAAAAAGAAGAAGAAGAAGACACGTAATGTGCCAGCTGTCGAGTACGCACTCAGGACAGTTCAGACATTGCAGTGCATTAGAATGCATTGCAGTGCATTAACTGACAGTCACCACTAAATATTGTAGAAACTTAATGTGTAAAGTTGTTTTGCAACTATTTGTATCGTGAAAAGCGCTATACAAATAAACTTGAATTGAATTGAATTAGAGGTAAAACACTATATAAATACTGTTCAGTTTCTTGCACAGACCGATCGTTTCGTGTCTTTACACATCAATGTATCGTCACGACGAAGCACAGGGTTTAATTTGGTTTTGTTTGTGTATATTTTTTTTTTTACTCTCAAAGCCATGATTTCCATTAACTGACAGACTGCAACAGTTTGAGTTAAAAATCTTTGTTTGTGTTCTACTGAAGAAACAAAGTCACCTACATCTTGGATGCCCTGGGGGTAAGCAGATAAACACCACATTTTCATTTTTGGGTGAACTATCCCTTTCAGGGTTCTAATACTCTATATAAGTGAAATGAAAGATTTTGATCAAATCCTTTTTTTTTTTGTCTTGGATTCTACAATGGTTTCTAAATTTCTAAAACTAAATTGTGTAAATTAACAGTGTCATGTATTAACCTTTGATTTGTGTTGGTTTTGTCAGTCCATGGGTTTGATTGAGCTGGGCAACGCTGCTCAGAGTCTGGAGAATGTCTGTCGCTGGGCCTTCCTGCAGCAAAAAGAGGACAAGAATGATGCAGAATACCACGATCATGCCATTTTCCTCACCAGACAAGAGTTTGGGCCCACTGGCATGCAAGGTAATACTTTTGAAATTCCATGAACTTACATGTAAACATAACATGATGCATGTACAGTACATCAAAAATCTCAGATATGCAGACCAATTAAAATTTGTGTAACTGGAAGAGTGGATTGTAATCTTACCACAATTTAATGCAGCATAAATCGCTGACAACGATTTATCTTCCTTCTCTTTACAGGTTATGCTCCTGTTACAGGAATGTGTCACCCTGTGAGAAGTTGCACTCTGAACCATGAGGATGGCTTCTCGTCAGCTTTTGTTGTGGCCCATGAGACGGGACATGTGTGAGAAAAACTTTATCAAAACTTCCACTATGATATGCCACCACTGACCATTGTTGGAGAAGCTAACATGAAAGAGTCAAGCCCCATGTTAATCATAATTTAAAGTAGTTCAATTACTAGTAGTTCAACAAAAACCACTAATTATTTAAAATTCAAGCCACTAATAAGAAGTTAACTATATTGAAACTATTGGGTGGACGGTAATATCTTTGAATATCAGATCTTTTTTTTCTTTCTTTTTTTTTTTAAACCAGAGAAGTATTTATCTGCCACAAAAACAATCAATAAAACTAGAAATTCTGTCATTTATATGTCTAAATATTTGATAATATTTTGTATATCACTGCAAACAAAGAAGATGTTGTGTGTACAGTGCTGCTTGAAAGTTTGTGAACCCTTTAGAATTGTCTATATTTCTGCATAAATATAACCCAAAGCCACTCACAAATATTTAACACCGGATCATTTTTCTCAATAAATAAATGACAAAGTATATATTTTTGTCTGCTTTGTTTGATTGGATTCTCTTTGTCTACTTTCAGGATTTGTGTGAAAATCTAATTTTGCAGAAATATAGAACATTCTAAAGGGTTCACAAACTGTATATGTTATATAATATATTTGAATACATTATATATTACATTGGATAAAAATATACATAATATATTATTTGTTACATATATCCATTCTCTCCCGTTGCAGTCTGTCAGTCTTATAATGGAAGTGGATGGGAATCACGGCTTTGAGAGTCAAAAAAACATACACAAACAAAACCAAATTAAACCCTGTGGCTCGTGACGATACATTGATGTGTAAAGACACGAAACGATCGGTCTGTGCAAGAAACTGAACAGTATTTATATAGTGTTTTACCTCTAATTCAATTCAATTCAAGTTTATTTGTATAGCGCTTTTCACGATACAAATAGTTGCAAAACAACTTTACACATTAAGTTTCTACAATATTTAGTGGTGACTGTCAGTTAATGCACTGCAATGCATTCTAATGCACTGCAATGTCTGAACTGTCCTGAGTGCGTACTCGACAGCTGGCACATTACGTGTCTTCTTCTTCTTCTTTTTGCTTTACGGCAGATCGCAGACTTATAAGTGCATTACCGCCACCTATCTCTCAAATGGACCATTGACACTCCTAACTGAGATTGTAGATCGAGTGTCAATGGTCCATTTGAGAGATAGGTGGCGGTAATGCACTTATAAGTCTGCGATCCGCCGTAAAGCAAGAAGACGCGTCAAACGCCAGCTGTCGAGGACGCGCTCAGGACAGTTCAGACATTGCAGTGCATTAGAATGCATTGCAGTGCATTAACTGACAGTCACCACTAAATATTGTAGAAACTTAATGTGTAAAGTTGTTTTGCAACTATTTGTATCGTGAAAAGCGCTATACAAATAAACTTGAATTGAATTGAATTAGAGGTAAAACACTATATAAATACTGTTCAGTTTCTTGCACAGACCGATCGTTTCGTGTCTTTACACATCAATGTATCGTCACGAGCCACAGGGTTTAATTTGGTTTTGTTTGTGTATATTTTTTTTTTTACTCTCAAAGCCATGATTTCCATTAACTGACAGACTGCAACAGTTTGAGTTAAAAATCTTTGTTTGTGTTCTACTGAAGAAACAAAGTCACCTACATCTTGGATGCCCTGGGGGTAAGCAGATAAACACCACATTTTCATTTTTGGGTGAACTATCCCTTTCAGGGTTCTAATACTCTATATAAGTGAAATGAAAGATTTTGATCAAATCCTTTTTTTTTTTGTCTTGGATTCTACAATGGTTTCTAAATTTCTAAAACTAAATTGTGTAAATTAACAGTGTCATGTATTAACCTTTGATTTGTGTTGGTTTTGTCAGTCCATGGGTTTGATTGAGCTGGGCAACGCTGCTCAGAGTCTGGAGAATGTCTGTCGCTGGGCCTTCCTGCAGCAAAAAGAGGACAAGAATGATGCAGAATACCACGATCATGCCATTTTCCTCACCAGACAAGAGTTTGGGCCCACTGGCATGCAAGGTAATACTTTTGAAATTCCATGAACTTACATGTAAACATAACATGATGCATGTACAGTACATCAAAAATCTCAGATATGCTGTCGCTGGGCCTTCCTGCAGCAAAAAGAGGACAAGAATGATGCAGAATACCACGATCATGCCATTTTCCTCACCAGACAAGAGTTTGGGCCCACTGGCATGCAAGGTAATACTTTTTAAATTCCATGAACTTACATGTAAACATAACATGATGCATGTACAGTACATCAAAAATCTCAGATATACAGACCAATTAAAATTTGTGTAACTGGAAGAGTGGATTGTAATCTTACCACAATTTAATGCAGCATAAATCGCTGACAACGATTTATCTTCCTTCTCTTTACAGGTTATGCTCCTGTTACAGGAATGTGTCACCCTGTGAGAAGTTGCACTCTGAACCATGAGGATGGCTTCTCGTCAGCTTTTGTTGTGGCCCATGAGACGGGACATGTGTGAGAAAAACTTTATCAAAACTTCCACTATGATATGCCACCACTGACCATTGTTGGAGAAGCTAACATGAAAGAGTCAAGCCCCATGTTAATCATAATTTAAAGTAGTTCAATTACTAGTAGTTCAACAAAAACCACTAATTATTTAAAATTCAAGCCACTAATAAGAAGTTAACTATATTGAAACTATTGGGTGGACGGTAATATCTTTGAATATCAGATCTTTTTTTTCTTTCTTTTTTTTTTTAAACCAGAGAAGTATTTATCTGCCACAAAAACAATCAATAAAACTAGAAATTCTGTCATTTATATGTCTAAATATTTGATAATATTTTGTATATCACTGCAAACAAAGAAGATGTTGTGTGTACAGTGCTGCTTGAAAGTTTGTGAACCCTTTAGAATTGTCTATATTTCTGCATAAATATAACCCAAAGCCACTCACAAATATTTAACACCGGATCATTTTTCTCAATAAATAAATGACAAAGTATATATTTTTGTCTGCTTTGTTTGATTGGATTCTCTTTGTCTACTTTCAGGATTTGTGTGAAAATCTAATTTTGCAGAAATATAGAACATTCTAAAGGGTTCACAAACTGTATATGTTATATAATATATTTGAATACATTATATATTACATTGGATAAAAATATACATAATATATTATTTGTTACATATATCCATTCTCTCACCCACATTTCCATTCAGTACAGAAGAAAACTGCATAGAGTTAGTGCATATGTTTTATTATATTCAGACTAGGGATGGAGCATGATGGCCAGGCGAATGAGTGTGGGGATGAGGTTCCAATGGGCAGTATAATGGCTCCTCTGGTTCAAGCAGCCTTCCACCGCTTTCATTGGTCCCGATGCAGTGAACAGGAGCTCAGACGATACCTCAAGTAAGTTACCTGGTTTTGGTAGCTTCCTGCTTTGTGACATATGAATATATTCTATTATTCATCCTGTTCCTTGATTACACATTCTAAGATAGTACTATAACTCATGCAGTACATATGACTGTCTCCGTGACGAGCCCTTTGATCATGAGTGGCCATCTCTGCCCCAGCTGCCTGGTCTGCATTACTCTATGAACGACCAGTGCCGCTTTGACTTCGGCATGGGCTACATGATGTGCACTGCGGTGAGTGAAAGAGAGACTTCGTCACACCAACCAACCTGGCATGCCTTCTCATTCCACATTCAACCACATAAACTAGTTAGGTTTATAGTTAGTAAACCTGGCAATGCAGTATACAGGGTTCAAGTAAGGATCATGAGATAATGAAAATGTGGGATGTTTGTTTTTATTTAAACCTTCATATAAATAAAGTTTTATCAAGTTATCAGTCCTGTATTTGAGTCCTTAATATGGTTATGTTCACACTCAGTACTGTTATTTACGGGAGTGACAACCACATTCTATAACCAAACTTACACCCGTAAATTTTCAGGACTCACAACCACATTCTCAGAAAACTCGTTGTGTGAATGGAACAGGACTGGACTGCTAGCTGTCTGTCACATCATACACTGCGAGAGAGCCGCTCTGTCTACATGTCACAAACGGTTGTCTACCGTATGTTGCGGGTTTTCATGTGTGGTTTCGCTAACTTACAGAGATGCGTCATGCGTGTGTCATCTGAAGGTTTAGATCCAGTCACTGTTCTTCTCCACTGGAGGTGTTCCATTTGTTTTTTTGTTCTATGCGCAACTCAAATGCTCACGGCTTGATTGGACTCTTGTCACGTCAAAAAGTGAAAAGACTTTTCAGTTTTATAGACGTCGCCATCTTTGATAATACTTTGGTCATTGTCGCTATGGTCACTGGTAAGGAATATGGACTTGACTCCCATTGCACATTCATACAGACAGTATTCAAAACGCTATTGTAAGCCCCTGTGTGAATGGGACATTTCGAGATTCACACCTGTAAGTAAATGTGGTTGTCAATCCCAAAAACTGACAGTGTGAACGCAGCTTTAATAAAATTAAGAATATTTAAGATTCTGCACTGCATCTCTAGGTGACTAATAAGATGTAATCAAATTATTACATTGATAAAGTAACTATTTGTAGAGACAATCATATGTTCTTACTTCCTTTGATACACGAGATGCTCTTTGGATTATTCTTAAATCAGTCTGGAGAACCAAATCATAAGATTTCAGTTCTTTTTTTTTTTTATCTAAAATTGTTATGGCAATTATATAATTCGTAATAAAAAATATAAAATTTAGACTATAAGTTGGGTAAGTCATCATATGTATTTGTATTCATTTATTTATTTTATTAAATTTATTAATTTATTTAGATTTTTTTAATTATTTATATTCATTTTTCTTTTCATTTTAAATCCGTATCTGTCTGATTTGCATATTTATTATTATTCTTAAAGTATTAATTATTAACTTTTTAGTTATTAACTGTTCTTGTAGATGTATTTCCCAAGTACAGCAGGTTTGTATTGTATTCTGGCAACTAATTTCTGACACATGAAAAAATGTGCCTATTGTTATCAATGGTTTCCTGTTGTGAAAAGTAAAATAAAGATTTGTTTAAAAATGTGATAAATGAAAAAAAAAATATGCAAAATATAAACATTTCTTGACTGATGGACTCCACTTTTTACATTCAGCATGTTCTATAATAAGAAAAAATGCAGGTGCAAGCAGGTTATTCATCTGTAAGCAAGAAAGACAAAAATAAAATCTCTGAAAACAATTTAAAAACAAGACTTCTGCCACTTTCCCATTTCTCTGCCACCACACGGCCATGTAAATGTAATCTGGGCTGGTCACGTGGTCTGTGTATATGAATGCGAGCATGACTGTTTCTTTTAGTACAGCACCTACGATCCTTGCAAGCAGCTGTGGTGCAGCCACCCCGAGAACCCTTTCTTCTGCAAGACCAAGAAGGGCCCTCCTATCGACGGTACCAAGTGTGCAGCAGGAAAGGTTAGACCTTATACTCAGAACCTGAGCATATACCCAGAACCAAAATACCAGATACCATTTTTTTCTTTTCTCTCTTTACTTCTCTAGCAATGTTTTAAGGGTCACTGTATCAAGCTGACACCAGACATTCTTAGGCAGGATGGTCACTGGGGTCAGTGGACCAAGTTTGGTTCCTGTTCTCGTACCTGTGGTGGTGGAGTACGGTTCCGCACTCGCGAATGTAACAACCCAAGGTGAGTGTCCTCAAATCGGTGAAAACGGTATTCTCATCTTCTCACATTTTTCTCCTCATTGACTTGAACAAATCTGTTCTATGTTGTAGTCCGGCCAACGGGGGGCGCACTTGTTATGGAAACAACTATGAGTTCCAGCTCTGTAACATGGAAGAGTGTGCAAAGGCCCTAGCTGACTTTAGAGAGGAGCAGTGCGAGATGTGGAACCCCCACTTTGAGCATGAAGGCACCAAACACCATTGGCTGCCCTATGAGCACCCTGAATGTGAGAGATGACCTGATTTATTTAGTGTTATGTATTTCCACATCAATTTCCATTTTTGTTCAGTCTCATTTTATGCTGGTGAAAAAGACATTGCACAGTCACATGGTATTATACTCTTCATTCTCACAATTCTGATAAAAAAGTCAGAATTGTGAGATATAAACTCAGAATTGCGAGGAAAAAAGTTACCCTTTTAATTTTTTTAACCTGTGGCAGAAACAAGCTTTCATAGTTTTATGCCGAGCCATCAGGACCTTAATGCAGAACAACAAAGAGGATGGAACTTAAATTCATGGAAAGAATGAAACCAAAACATTCTGGAAAAAAGTGACTGTATCTCTCCTTTGGGATCATGGTATCATTATTTATGTCTTTATTTGGTAACTTCATCATTAAGACTTTAGAAAGAGAAATAGGGTTGTTACTCAACTGGAGAGTTGCTCTTAGTTGCTTGGAAACATTCACCAAAGGCTTGGCCCAGTCATTGAGAAGGGCATCAGCCAAGAGCTGGACGGCAGCGGTTGGAAGAAAGGCACATGAAAATGTGATTAAGCAGCAATGGCATCTCCAGTTATCCACTGGGACCGAATTACTGCTACAGTAGAGGGAATGCAGGTAGCCAGCTAATATCACTCCAACCTCCCCCTCTACTGCTGATGGGAGTAAACAGTCTTCATTTCAGTGCACATTCAGTAAGAACAATGTTGCAGTGGAGACACAGTTTTTTGTTTTTGTTGTTTTTAATCTTTTGTTGATTTCTGATTTTTTTTATGTAGCAAACACCTTCTTTTAGCTCTAAAATAATTATCATTGCACCCCAAATCTGATATCAGTGGCATTCTTACTAAATGCATCCATATGAATTGTCTAGAAGTAGCAATATGATTCATTAGTATTTACAGGTATTTGTTTGTGTAAAGTGTGGTTGTTTACTTTTTTGTTTACTTTTAAACTTTTTAAGCGCCTTACTTTTTACAAGTATTCATTCAGGTACATTTGTGTATGTTTGGCTGTATACTACCATATACTTGGTAAGATTTTATAATATTTTTAAAATTAGTCTCTTATGTTCACCAAGGCTGCATTTCCTTCAAAAATAGATTCAGTAATCTATTCAGTGAAATATTATTTGAATAAAAAAATAACTATTTTCTATTTAAATATACTTTAAAATGTAATTAATTCCTGTGATGAATGTCATTACTCCAGTCTTCAGTATCACATGATTCTTCAGAAATCATTCTGTTATGGTGAATTGATGCTCGAAACAGTTATGCTGTTGTAAACAGATTTTCTACTTCATATTTCTTTTTTTTATATTTTTGTTTTTGGCATTTTTGCCTTTATTTTGATAGGACAGTAGCTAGAAAGGAAGCGAAGTGGGAGAGAGAGGGGGGATGGGATCAGAAAAGGTCCACAAGCCAGGACTCAAACTCGGGACACCCAAAGCAGAAGGACACTATTGCTTCATATTTCAGTGGATTCTTCATTGTATGGAAAGTTGAAAAGAACATAATTTATTTAATAAAATCTTTTGTAACTTTTTTTTAACATCTTTACTGTCAACTTTGAACAATTAAATGCATCCTTGCCAAAATAAAAATAATTTATTTATTTTTATTTTATTTTTTAAAATCTTACTGACCCCAAACTTTTGAATGGTAATGTACACTGAAATAAACAATATGAACATATTAACAGAATCTAAAATGTAACATTATCTTTACCAGTCCATACATTTAAAATATATTTGTATTGTTCCCTATCTGTTGGTCACTACGGGTTATGTCGTGACGACATTAGGGGTCTTACTTGGGAGCCTCAATCACCTCTGAGTTTGAAAGAAAACGCCATTGAGAATTGGCAAGTGGATTTTGCATACCGAGCCACTCCCTCGTACATACAGGTATAGATCTTGCCACAAGATGGCTGCGTGCATCCACTCGTTCAGATTTTTGCTTCGGAGCCGCCTGGATGAGAAAGCAGTTCACGGCCATTCACCACATCTTCTCTTCACGATTTGGCATAACGGCGCATTCAGCTGTGTCCCCCTTTCAGCAGCGTGACTCCCCTGGGCGCTTCATTTCACAAAAGAGCAGTTTCTTAGGAAGAGACATGTTTATGGATGGTTCATGCCCGCACTGCGAGCGCATGACCATGGCAACACTGCAAGTGCATCTCTCCTTTCTCAGGAAAGGTAGAGATCCCTCTGTCACTACCCGTCCCGGTTTCCCTGCTACAAGCAGGGAATCGCTGGTTAGTGCTCTGGGAGATCTGAGTGTGACAATAGGTACGTTTACATGGACACTTTTTGCTTCCATCGTAATGAATTCATTCTGATTGACGAATTCGAATGTAGTGTTGAGGTTGGAGGTGAACACACCATCCAGCCCTGAGAGTTTGTGTATGAATGATTGGTTTCTCGGCATGGGGTGCGGCTCTCAACCACATCCAGCCCCGGTTCCTTTCTTCTCGGAGGTGCATGAGGAATCACAAAGTCATGGAAGGCCCCTTTTACGGCCAGAAGCCGCTCGTCAGACTTCCTCCATCCTCACTACCCTTGATGGCGGGGCAGCTAGGGGGCACGTTGACATTCCCCAGGCAGAGAGAGAGAGATTGCGGTGCACCTGTGCTGGCAAAACACTTTCACCTCAAGGAATCGTCAGCGCCTCCTGTCCAAGACCTGTAAGCTGACGTCAACCCTGGCTGCCAAAGCTTACAGCGCTGCAGGCCAAGCCGCCTCTGTCCTGCATACCATGGCCATCCTGCAGGTCCACTAGGTCAAGGCGTTAAAACAAATGCACAAAGGTAGTACTGACCCAGGGTTGATGCAGGAACTGCACACGGTGACTGACTTCGCCCTCGGGCAGGTAATGTACACTCTGGTGGTCGAAGAGCATCATCTCTGGCTCAACCTGGTTGAGATGAGAGATGTCATCAAAGTTCACTTTCTTGACGCTCCTATATCCCAGGCTGGCCTGTTCGGTGACATTGTCGAGGACTTTCCCCAGCAGTTCTCGGCAGTACAGAATCAGACTGAGTCCATCAAGCACATCTTGCCCGACGTGATCCTCCTGCTGCCACCGCTCCGTCGAAGGCCGGCCAACAGTCTGCTTGTCACTTTGAGTGCACTCCTGCGTCCTCCACGGCAGCTCTGTCTCGCACTGAGACAACATCAAGGCCGGCATGTCAAACTCCACACAACAAGGCAGTGCCCCCCGTGTCCCAGGCTGCCGCTAAGTTTTCAAAGAAGACCCTTCAGGCTGTCCCTGTCCCCCCATGGCCTTACCAAAAACATGGATGGCACCCTTGTCCTATTATGGGAAGTGGGCATCAGGATCCTCAACTATCTCGACGACTGGCTCATCATAGCTCAGTTGCGAGAACAGTTGTGTGATCACAGGGACCTGGTGCTCCAGCACTTCAGGCGGTTGGGGCTTCGGGTCAACTGGGAAAAAGAGCAAGCTCTCCCCCATGCAGAGAATCTCCTTTCTCTGTATGGAGTTGGAATTAGAGACCTGCTCGGGACGGATTTTTCAGTCCCGCTCCCGCACGATTCTGTCACGCGCCAGCCCGCTCCCGCAGAAATATATCTGATCTGGTCCCGCTCCCGCCCGCGACATTCATGTTTTGTCCCGCTCCCACCCGCAAAAGCCCGCATAAAAGTAATCTATACAGACTTTTTCAGTAATTTACATGAAATGGTTCTGTAACATCTCCTAAACTCCACAACATACCAGCATAAACGCTCCCGATAAAATATTTGTTATTTAGGCTAAGCATCAACATTAACAAACCACTGTTATTTTTAACAGAAAAGCAAGCATGGGCTGCTGCGTGCATGGTTTGGCATGGCAGAATGCGAGCAGCGCTTCCTTTATTATCACTAAAAGCTGACATCTCAGTTAATCTCTATCTCATAAAGCTCTGTTATATCACATTAAATATATGCACAATGAATCTTTCACAATGTATACACTTCATGTGTTAAAATGAAAGGATTCGTGAGCACGCAATTTCAGCACTGTGGTGAGTAGATTCTAACTTAATAACCTCTGATTGGCCATTGTGTTCTAGAAAAAAAAACAGCCGAGTCTGTGATTGGCTACATTGCGCTACCCTTTAAACACGTGTTATAAATAGAAACTATGCCTAGCTTGCGCATATCAATCATTTTAATGTTAATATTAGTTGTTCTTTTTGCTTTTGTACAACAGATAAATAACAATTTATATGTTTTAGACACTTTATATTTAGATAATTTCTATTTTGCGGGAGTCCCGCAAATCATTTTATTCTCCCGCATCCTGCACACACACTAGTCTCTCCCCGCCCGCACCTGCACTCGCCCATCAAGAGTTGTCCCGCACCGCACCCTGTTGCGTTGGGTCCCGCGGTAATCCCACTTGAGTGCAGATCTCTAGTTGGAATCGGTCAACATGAAGGCGCATTTGACCAACGAGTGTGCCCAATCAGTGCTGAAATGCCTGAGTTCCTTCATAGACAGGACAGTAGGACCACTGAAACAATTTCAGAGGCTCCTGGGGCATATGGCATTCACAGCCACAGTCATTCCACTTGAATTACTTCATGTCGTTATCACGCTGATGTGTCGCCGCACATTCAGCCCCTGGTCGGACCTTGCTTTTATATGGGCAGGGGTGCCCTCAGTACAAGTGTCCTGGCATGTTGTTATCAGGACAGGCTGGAGTGCTACATGCAACAGGCAGGCAGCCTCGGGGTCCTGGACAGGGCCTCGACTGCTTTGGCACATCAACTGCCTGGAGTTGCTGTCAGTGCTTCTAGCATTGCGACGGTTACGGTCACTGCTGCAGAGCAAGCACGTGTTGGTCCGCATGGACAGCACTGCGGCTATATCGTACATCAAACATCAGGGAGGTCTACGATCATGTCGCATGTCGCAACTCGCCCACCATCTCCATCCCCAGGTGGTTCAGCTGATCTGGAGTCATTTCGGGGAATCTCAGTTTTCTTCCTGTTTGCACATATACGTGGATCTCACCCGGAGCTTCAGAAGCTCAGAGCAGCTCTTTGTCTGCTATGGAGGCCAGCAGAAAAAACAGGCTGTCTCCAGGCAGAGGTTGGCCCACTGGATAGTGGTAGGTGTGGGACAATAAATCGATGTGCCAATTTATCACGATATTTCTGGCCGCGAGATGTTATCAATACTCTGGCACCAAGTATCGATATTTTTTTAAACATACAAAAGATCTAAATTCATACCTACACTGTGGCTGTTTACCACTTTGGCTTACCGAAGCGGCAGTACCTCCAGACTTCTTGTGGTGGCACTTCCCAGATTGCGGATGGTCAGATGAACGGAAATTGTAATTCACAGCGAAGAAGAAATACGAGCGTTATGGTAGACCAACAACAAATCAGAGATGCACCGGCGTCTTATGTTTATGGAGATGAGAACTAAAAAACTGCCCCGGAACAGCTATCAGCGTGGACTGTAGGCATCGATCACGTTATCATTGCAGAGCGCATATTGAGTCCGTGAGTAGCCTAACCTCTCAGCTCGGATCACAGGTAGATTTCCCTCACTATATGAGTGAGAGAGAGCGGCGCGTCCAGTTTTATGTCAACAAAACTGGATGCTCTCTCTCTCTTTAGATATTACAAGTGCGTGTTATGCAGTCTGGGCAGTGAGCACTGACCGGCAGAAACCTAATCTGCACCTATGGCATAGACGACGAAACAAAACCTTGTCAGAGCCGTAATGCGGCGCAGAAGTGTGCAGTGTGTGTGCTTGCTGCGCGTCTACATTTGAAATAACGAACTTGAGCGCGCAAAAGAGGCGATGTAAACGGCTATGTCATGTGCGGGGCTCGGTTTTAAGAGGAGAGGAAAGGTTGAGAAAAAACTCAAGGTTAATTTTTGAAAATGTACCAGGTTTTATATAAATATATATAGCCTATATAAACTTGATAAGCAGTTAAATGTGTTGGTTTACACAAAAAGAAATGTGTAACTTTTAATAAGTCCAAGAATAAAATTATTAATTTACTTAACATGGTAAATTTGCCATTAAACATGCACTTAACCTTTTCACAGGCATTTTGTTTTCATAGTTAGACAGATATCATGATGTATCGTTATAGGATTGTCTAGCAATATATCGATTATCGCAGAATCGCTATATTCGTGATATTATTGTATCGTGAGCCATGTATCATGATTTGTATCGTATCGTGAGGTACCCTGCTATTCCTACCCCTAATAGGATGCCATTGCCTTGGCGTATCAATCCCAAGGCGAGCCGTGCCCCCTGGGGGTGAGAGCTCACTCTGCCCGGAGTGTAGCTTCCTCCTGGGCTTTGGCACACTGCGCCTCTCTGGCAGACACTTGCAGAGCTGTTGGCTGGGTGACACCTAACACCTTCGAAAGGTTTTACAACCTTTGCAAAGAGCCGGTTTCTTCCCATGTGTAAGAACTGACTCAGTGTCACACTTGCTATTCCATTCCCCATCACAAGGGGATGTGAGAGCCTTTATACTCCCAGATGAGTTCCCAGGATGGCGAACCCTGGTCGAGCATCCTCCAGCACCCCCGGCAGTCAGACTCGGCAGAGGAGTCTGACGCTAAGCCCAGTACTTTTGTTAGCATGCCTGGGACTCCGGTCAGCCCCTGTACTGGGCTAGGTGTCCCATCTGTATGGTTCTCTGCAGGTAATTTCAGATGTGTTTTCTTCCACGGTAAGGTATCCTTCATGGTAAACCCGTGTCTTCGCTTGGATAGATTCCACTATGTCCATCTCTGTTGGTAGTTGCTCCATCCCTACTCACAGGCAGGACCTACCTCAGAGACCTATTCCATATGTAGTATTGCTCCTCTTGGGTTATTCCATATTAGTATCTCCACATATCACCTCCCTACGGATAGGATGTGGTCTCAGTAGCAGCCTTACCCTTGGACTTAGGCATGCTTCCCCAACATTTTCAGCTAGCCTTGCTGGAAGAAAGAAAAGGGAAAAGATCTGAAGCAAGTCTGTTTCAGAAGTTAAAATGCCTTCTGTTAAAGAATTTCTGTGGATGGCCTTCAGCAGCATGGTTTTCTCCAGCAGTGATGTACTCACCATTGGCCCCTCTTGGCACCAAGGTCAGTGAATTTGCTCTGGGGCACTGGGAAGGTTACGACTTATGCGTTGGCATTTGCCTTGGCACGCCACAGCTTGTCAGCATTTGCAGCGCCACAGTGGTAAAGACGTTCAGTGGTTGTGGCGCTTTCCATAGGACCCCTAATGTCGTCACGACATAACTCATAGTGACCGATAGATAGTGAATATCTCGATTATGTACGTAACCCTCGTTCCCTGATGGAGCGAACAGAGACGTTATGTCCCCTTACCACAAACCTGAACCACTCGCTGAGTGTGAGGACTCCTCAGTATAAACCTGAATGAGTGGATGTACGCTGCCATCTTATATACCCATATGTATGGGGGAGTGGTGTGACATGCAAAATCCACTCGCCAATCCTCATTGTCGTTCTCTCTTAAACTCAGAGGTGATTGGGGCTCCCAGGTAAGACCCCTAATGTCGACATAACATAACGTCTCAAATCCCTCCATCAGGGAACAAGGGTTACGTATGTAACCGAGATGTTACATTTACTTTTATATTTTTATATTTAAATTTTTCATTCATTTTAACATTCTAAAGTGTCAGCTTGAGTAAAGTAATGGAATTCTTCAAACACACTAGAAAAAAAAGTGTTGTAAATAATAAATGTAAGTAAATGTGGTGCCATATTTAATTAATCTTGATTGAATTTAAATATAAAAAAATGTTTGATAAAATACAATAAAATCAATATATTAATTCCATCAATTCAAAAACATGCAAAAATGTATATGTGTGCTAGAACTACAAATAGGAATTGTATGAATTTGTCTGTGGTCTGGTTTGTTTTTGGACAGCTGAAGAAAGATGTCAACTGTACTGCCAGTCAAAAGAGACCGGAGACGTGATATCCATGAAGAGAATGGTGCATGATGGCACACATTGTTCCTATAAAGACCCTTACAGCGTGTGTGTGCGTGGGGAATGTGAGGTAAAGGTTATTCAAACACACACACACAAATCATCCATCACTGAAGTTCAAAATGCCATAGAATGAATAATATCAGGCCTAATCAGACTTCCGAGGCCTTTCCGCTCCTCACTGCCAGGTAAATTGTTGATTTGCTAGAATAGGACGCTGTCTTCAATGGTCTGTGTTTAGATAGTTCTGTTATTGGTGGAATACATGACTGCTAAGTCCTGTGAGTAAGACAGACTGATGAAGTACATGCTTAGATCTCAATGTTTTGCTAGTGGAGTTAAAAGATGAAATGCATTGCTAGATGTATTGCTTTATAATCTGAGAGGAATATGAATGTCTGGAAAAGGCTGGGTTTGAATGTGCAACAGCACTAGAACTCACTAAAGGAAAGATGGGATCTGTGATTGTTTTCATGCAGTCATGTGCTCAAGAGTATTTCCTACCTTTTACTGATGTTTACCGATTTTATTGGCAAACAAGAGTTCTGGTTAGAATTAAGATTCATTTTAGAGTAAATTTACCATCTATGCTTAATATTTCATACAAAATTGCTGGTCAATAGCACTGTTGTCTTAGCCTTTATGATGACATTTATTGCCATGGATGATGCATTCCACTCAAAAGCAAAATCTTGCAGTTACAGATTCAATTCTGGAAATGCCCTGTTTGTTTTCACTGCAAAAATAGAGTTTTCACCTGGTCATGTGATCTCAACATGTTACTCACATGTGATTTTTTTAAAAATTCAAAAGTACTAATTATTTCTTAATATGTAAAACCTTTAAATTGCTTAGTGCACCTCAATTGAATTAAAAAAACATTTTAAGTTCCTACAAAGAAATTCTGTAAAATAACATTTCTGTTAATCTGGTCAGCTTATCTAAAGTCAGCATCTGTCTCTATATATTTTTGGATCTCTTAAACCCTGCTCTCTGCACAGAAAGTGGGCTGTGACAATGTTATAGCCTCGGATCTAGAGGATGATAAGTGTGGCGTGTGTGGAGGAGACAACTCCACCTGCAAGATTGTCAAAGGAAATTTCACCCGCAGCACGAGGAAACCAGGTGAGCTTCTTCCCTCACCGCAGACTCCATGAACAGGTCTCCATACATAACCTGTGCAGTTCAATCAGTGTTTTCATCCCAGATTCATTTTAAAATTTCAGCACAATCAGGAAATTCTTCAATTCTCAAATCTTATTTTATTTTTGTAAATTGTATCCTTAGGTTTTCTGAAGATCCTGGAGATTCCTAGAGGAGCACACCACATACAGATCTGTGAATTCAAAGGAACTCCACATATTCTAGGTATTCTAGCTCCTTTGTTATTGATGGAGAGATTTGGACTCCTCCTGGCGCTGAGAACATTAGGAGCTCCAGCTCAGTGACCATGGAGCACCTTAGCTACTTAGAAGTAATGCCTTCCAATACTGTGATTTATAGGTACAAGAAATGTGTATAAAATCAGCTTGATGAAGATTGATCCTTGTTTGTGTCTCACTGGGTGCATGAATTGGACTGCATAAAATTAAGATTGTCCTAATGTTAAATTGTCCTCTGCTAGCGGTGAAGAACCAGGCCACAGATCATATCTTTCTGAATGACGAGGGTGATTTTCCTGAGTCACGTACAGTAATTGAAAAAGGTGTGGTGTGGGAGTACACTAACAATGATGACATGGAGACGGTCCAGACCACCGGACCACTCAAATATGGAGTTCTCATTATGGTGAGAATGAGCATTATATCAGCCAAAATTACCAAAGTAGACAACTGTAAATCCAGAACTAAACCTAAACAGCTTTTAGGGTAAATAAGGGCAGTATGTCTAGTAGTGGTTAGGTATAGTCATATAGTCAGTCATTACTTAATCAACCTGGTGTTGTTCCAATGGCGTTTGCCCTTCTTTTTCAGACCATGTAAGGAGATATAAAAAATAAAAAAGCCCTGCTCGCACTCGCCCATACACTATATATAAGTATCAGGCTTTAAAAACAAATGCAAAAGTATCACAAAATGGTCCCATGCAACACGTATCATACATTCCAAGTGTTCTGAGAGTTTGGTGAAAAACAAAGCTAAATTTAATGTACTATTTAAAGGGGACATCGGATGCAAAATTCACTTTTACATGGTGTTTGCATATAAATGTGTCTTTATGACACGTGTCACATGGGACCATTCAGTGATACTTTTGTGGCTTTTTTCTTTCTTTTTTTTAAAGCTTTATGCTGGTCGCCATCCACTACCATTTTATGGAGAAGCACAAGCAGTGTATTTTTTTTTATATCCTTTTGTGGCCCAAAATAAGAAGGGATGCAGCATTAAAATAACACCAGGGTGAGTAAACAATGACTTAATTTTCATCTTTGGGTAAACTATTAACAATTAAAGTTAAATCAGATGATACCAATAAGGCCAATCAACAGAATGTATTTTTTAAAAAGTAACATGCTTAACCAATATCAAACATCTTCTCCAGGTCCAGTCTCAGAGCATTTCTAAAGTCACGCTTTCATACAAATACATCCTGCCAGAAGATCCGCTCTCCTCAATGGAGAACACCCTGCCTCAGGACGACACAATTTACTTCGAGTGGGCTCTCAGGAAGTGGTCGCACTGCTCCAAGCCATGTGGCGGAGGTACAAAGCAATATATAAGAGCTGGCTTCTTTTCAATTCACTTTCAATAGAGTTAGAATTTTTAATCGAATAGACCGTGTCCAATATTATGTTGAATTAGAATTTATTTAGGAATGACAATGAAATGCTATTTTAAAAATGCATATTTTAATAAGTGGAATTTCTTTAACTTAAATTTTTTTTTATGTATTATGTACAGTTTTAAAACTGTATTAAAACAGTTCAAAAGTCTCTTATGTAAACATACAACAAAAATATTAATATTGTGAATTATTATTACAATTCAAAATAAATGTGTTCACTTTTAATAAATTAAAAATGCAATTTATTCCTGTGAAGGAAAAGTCATTACTCCAGTCTTCAATGGGCTGCAGCCCAGGGGCCCCACCTTAACCCGTTTACATTTGTTCTGTTATGTGACAGTCAGAAATTATTAGCCACATTTCAACTGCGTACAACTAGCCTAAAACTAACAGTAGCTGCTACTATTCAGGAACAAAATACTATGATGTATAAAGTCATAGATATAGATTATATTTATATATTAATCCATATTAAATATGAAAAAGTTATTTAGTCAAGAGCAGATTGTTTGAGCAGAGTGTTTTTTTTATTTTGTTCTTTAACACAGACTGACAGACAGCAAAGCTGCTGTCACTTTCATACCAAATGTTAATGTTAGCAATGTTAATTAATTAGGCCTATTGGTTATTGTTAATTAATGTTAACAACAAAAGACAAAATCACTCACTGCGCTTGATTGAATCACTTTTGTAACTTTAATTTTAAGAATTAATCTGTTGTTTAATATACAGTGAATTTGCTGTTTTTAATTTACAGTTTATTCCATTTCTGCAGCATTTCTGTACCTGAATGTTTTCCACCAAAACTGTTTCTAAAACGAAATTCAGGTCCTGAGTTTAATTTATAATACTGGCTAAGCAAATTACAATATACTTAACATTCTGGCATTCAGTTATGTAATTATGTAGCCTAACTTATGTTCTCTGCATGAAGTAACATCTGGCACTGTGCTTATTAGAAAACAAACAAATAGCATTAATAATCATTAATTTTCCTTAGCATATGCTATGATGAATCTGAACATTTGTGTAAAATAAAGGAGCATTAGGTCATGAATATTGCCTTTAGTTAATGGTTGAACGAACCCTGCATTTAATGAGTGAATGCCTACGATATAGGAGATAGCCTGTCACACAAACTAGAGTCCTGTTTTTCTGAATATCTGCACGATGGCAAATGTACAATAAACAACAAGTTACTGAGTAAATTTCAGACACAAAATTCTGTTTTGCCCCACCAATGCGTCTCTGAGCAGCACAGTGTTTTGTTTCTCAGCATTACATGGACCAGTAAATGGTTCAAACAGAGTATAAGTACAGTCGTTTGCTAAGTTAAATGAATTAGCATATTACCTAGTCTACTTATGGGTACAAATAAAGTGAACCTGAACCTGAACCTATCAAACATCTTCTCCAGGTCCAATCTCAGAGCATTTCTAAAGTCACGCTTTCATACAAATACATCCTGCCAGAAGATCCGCTCTCCTCAATGGAGAACACCCTGCCTCAGGACGACACAATTTACTTCGAGTGGGCTCTCAGGAAGTGGTCGCACTGCTCCAAGCCATGTGGCGGAGGTACAAAGCAATATATAAGAGCTGGCTTCTTTTCAATTCACTTTCAATAGAGTTAGAATTTTTAATCGAATAGACCGTGTCCAATATTATGTTGAATTAGAATTTATTTAGGAATGACAATGAAATGCTATTTTAAAAATGCATATTTTAATAAGTGGAATTTCTTTAACTTAAATTTTTTTTTATGTATTATGTACAGTTTTAAAACTGTATTAAAACAGTTCAAAAGTCTCTTATGTAAACATACAACAAAAATATTAATATTGTGAATTATTATTACAATTCAAAATAAATGTGTTCACTTTTAATAAATTAAAAATGCAATTTATTCCTGTGAAGGAAAAGTCATTACTCCAGTCTTCAATGGGCTGCAGCCCAGGGGCCCCACCTTAACATTTGTTCATTTGTTCTGTTATGTGACAGTCAGAAATTATTAGCCACATTTCAACTGCGTACAACTAGCCTAAAACTATGCTACTATTCTACTATTCAGGAACAAAATACTATGATGTATAAAGTCATAGATATAGATTATATTTATATATTTTTTTCTTTTGTTCTTTAACACAGACTGACAGACAGCAAAGCTGCTGTCACTTTCATACCAAATGTTAATGTTAGCAATGTTAATTAATTAGGCCTATTGGTTATTGTTAATTAATGTTAACAACAAAAGACAAAATCACTCACTGCGCTTGATTGAATCACTTTTGTAACTTTAATTTTAAGAATTAATCTGTTGTTTAATATACAGTGAATTTGCTGTTTTTAATTTACAGTTTATTCCATTTCTGCAGCATTTCTGTACCTGAATGTTTTCCACCAAAACTGTTTCTAAAACGAAATTCAGGTCCTGAGTTTAATTTATAATACTGGCTAAGCAAATTACAATATACTTAACATTCTGGCATTCAGTTATGTAATTATGTAGCCTAACTTATGTTCTCTGCATGAAGTAACATCTGGCACTGTGCTTATTAGAAAACAAACAAATAGCATTAATAATCATTAATTTTCCTTAGCATATGCTATGATGAATCTGAACATTTGTGTAAAATAAAGGAGCATTAGGTCATGAATATTGCCTTTAGTTAAGTCATTGAAATGTATTGGTGGAACGAACCCTGCATTTAATGAGTGAAGGCCTATGATATAGAGTCAAACTAGAGTCCTGTTTTTCCGAATATCTGCATGATGGCAAATGTACAATAAACAACAAGTTACTGAGTAAATTTCAGATACAAAATTCTGTTTTGCCCCACCAATGCATCTCTGAGCAGCACAGTGTTTTGTTTCTCAGCATTACATGGACCAGTAAATGGTTCAAACAGAGTATAAGTACAGTCGTTTGCTAAGTTAAATGAATTAGCATTTTAAACAAATGTTTGAGCAGAGTGTTTTTTTTATTTTGTTCTTTAACACAGACTGACAGACAGCAAAGCTGCTGTCACTTTCATACCAAATGTTAATGTTAGCAATGTTAATTAATTAGGCCTATTGGTTATTGTTAATTAATGTTAACAACAAAAGACAAAATCACTCACTGCGCTTGATTGAATCACTTTTGTAACTTTAATTTTAAGAATTAATCTGTTGTTTAATATACAGTGAATTTGCTGTTTTTAATTTACAGTTTATTCCATTTCTGCAGCATTTCTGTACCTGAATGTTTTCCACCAAAACTGTTTCTAAAACGAAATTCAGGTCCTGAGTTTAATTTATAATACTGGCTAAGCAAATTACAATATACTTAACATTCTGGCATTCAGTTATGTAATTATGTAGCCTAACTTATGTTCTCTGCATGAAGTAACATCTGGCACTGTGCTTATTAGAAAACAAACAAATAGCATTAATAATCATTAATTTTCCTTAGCATATGCTATGATGAATCTGAACATTTGTGTAAAATAAAGGAGCATTAGGTCATGAATATTGCCTTTAGTTAAGTCATTGAAATGTATTGGTGGAACGAACCCTGCATTTAATGAGTGAAGGCCTATGATATAGAGTCAAACTAGAGTCCTGTTTTTCCGAATATCTGCACGATGGCAAATGTACAATAAACAACAAGTTACTGAGTAAATTTCAGACACAAAATTCTGTTTTGCCCCACCAATGCGTCTCTGAGCAGCACAGTGTTTTGTTTCTCAGCATTACATGGACCAGTAAATGGTTCAAACAGAGTATAAGTACAGTCGTTTGCTAAGTTAAATGAATTAGCATTTTAAACAAATCGGTTGATTAAAGGATTCAACTCACTCATTAAGACAGTCACTTGCTGCCACCTACTGGTGGTTGTAGATTCATATTTTAAGAAGTAGCTCATTTCATTTTTGCAATCATTTAATATTTCTACATTAAAATGTTGTATTTAAACTTAACATAACTTATGCAAAATCCATCTATGGATTTTGTTTATAGTGATTTCATTTGATTGTTAATAGCCAACATGTTTTTTAATTCAGATTGAATTTATTAAATTTAAGAATCTGACATAAAAGGACACATATATGACAATCAATTTTTATAATAATATTTCATAATAATCTTTGTTTTTTTCTGCTCAGTGTTATTTCAGGGTTTTGATCTCTCAACTGAGAGATCACATCCTGTTTATTGTATTATAGTGACTATTTAATATTACATCTAAACTTTGACTAGGCCTATTAATTGTATACAGTATATGAACCTGAAAGCATATTTTAATGTTTGTGTATTTTGTGTTACTCCATAATAATGTTCTAGTTGAGGGCAGTTGTATTATAGGTATGGGGCCCGAACACAACCTCAAGCCCAGGGGCCCCCGGCCCCGTAAGTCCAGCCCTGCACATTATCCTTCAGAAATCATTATAATATGCTGATTTCTTATTATTATCAATGTTGAAAACAGTTGTGCTGCTTAATATCTTTGTGGAAATGTGAGACTTTTTTGTTTTTTCAAGATTTAAGATAAATGTAAAGTTCAAAAGAACAGCATTTATATTAAGTATAAATCTGAATAAAAGTATTAATTTATTTACAGCCCTGCACATTATCCTTCAGAAATCATTATAATATGCTGATTTCTTATTATTATCAATGTTGAAAACAGTTGTGCTGCTTAATATCTTTGTGGAAATGTGAGACTTTTTTGTTTTTTCAAGATTTAAGATAAATGTAAAGTTCAAAAGAACAGCATTTATATTAAGTATAAATCTGAATAAAAGTATTAATTTATTTAAAAAAACAAATATTAGTGACCCCAAACTTTTAAAAGGTAATGTATGCTTATGTGTAATTCATAATAAAAAGTATTGTTTTATTATTATTATTATTATTATTATTATTCCTTAAAGTGCATTTCTGCATTCTGTATTCTGTTGAAGAAAATTGCTAAAAGAAATTCCTTCTTAATTCAACTCTGAATCGTGCACAACCCTGACAGACATGAGCTTTGAGTGAAACTTGGATCAGCGGTAGGAGACAACAGCTTGCATTGTGGCATTTTGTCTGTTTGTCTGGCTTGTAGGGAAACAGTACACACGTTTTGGGTGCCGGAGGAAGTCGGATGGCAAAATGGTACACCGCACACTCTGCGCCAACATACCCAAACCTCGCGCCATCAGTCGAGCCTGCAACCAGAAGGAGTGCTCAGAACCAATGTAAGCAAAAGAGGTTCACCATGTGGTAGTTTGCAAACCAATATCATACAGCTGTAAGGTTAATGTCTAAATGAGTTATGGATGATGATGTAAGGGTATGAGGGGTTAGTGAACTTTTTTTAAATGTGTCTTATGTATTTCAGCTGGGTGACAGGAGAATGGGAGGAGTGCAGTAAATCATGTGGTAAGACCGTTTCTCAAACCCGACCCGTGCGCTGTGTGAGACCTGAACTGGACGGTTCATACAAAGCCATCAATGCTAAGTACTGCAATGACGACCGGCCTGAAGGGCGACGACCCTGTAATCGTCACCTATGCCCTGCACAGTGGAGAACTGGACCTTGGTCTCAGGTAAGTATGAGTGAGATTAAAGTTTAAGTGTTGGATATTTAATTTTTCATACACATTTTTACATTTAGATTACCTTTTTCTAACACTCACATAAAAACATTTTGATTAATGTGTCCCATTTAATAACACTATTAAATCACAAAACGGATATCAATTTTTCATACTGTATATTATGATATTATAATGATAATAAGCCTAAATATAAAATCAATTATTGATTGTAGTGTTTACTGCTTTATATTTTATGGTGAAATGGTGAGGCTTTTTTCAAAACACCTGTAGTATAGGTTTATCAATGTTACCTTGTTACTGCGTCCCATTCTGCTACTGTATATGTTTTTATGTTCTGCATGTGTGTGCAGTGCTCAGTGACCTGTGGTAATGGGACTCAGGAGCGGCAAGTCCTGTGCAGCACCCCTGATAATGCCATTGGCATCTGCATGGACACCAAGCCCGAGAGCATCAGATCATGTCTGCTTGTTCCGTGTCCAAGTAAGTGTCCGCTGCGACCTATACGGCTCCTCAGAATTCACTTAAAGGGGTCATATGACGTTGCTAAAAAAGAACATTGTTTTGTGTATTTGGTGTGATGAAATGTGTTTATGCAGTTTAAGGTTCAAAAACATTATTTTCCACATACTGTGCATTATTGTTTCTCCTCTATGCCCCGCCTTTCTGAAACGCGTCGATTTTTACAAAGCTCATCGGTCTGAAAATCGAGGTGTGCTCTGATTGGCCAGCTATCCAGTGCGTTGTGATTGGCTGAATACCTCAAGCGTGTGAAGGAAATGTTACGCCCCTTACCATACTGTGATGCCGTGTCCTGGCGCGATGAGACAAAACAATAAAACCCATTCTAAACGAGGCATTTGTTGCATCCAGTGGGGACATAATTACTGATTATAATGACTTATACTGTCTTTTTAAGCGTTGCGTTGCATCGTGCCGCGTAAACATAAAACCATGTCTGCATTTGTGATCAGAGAAATGACAAACAACTACTCAAGCACTACTCTACACTGCTCAAAACTCACGTTTGAATCATGTGACGTCCCAGTTGAGGCTGTGCATGCACTTGTGGGGTGTGTGTGTGTGTTTTAGGTGCCGCTTGGAGGGGGTGTGGCTCGCACACCTGACACTTGTTGGACACGGAGTTAAGCGTGCCTGGCGTGTTGGTGCGGGGCACGTTGTTTGGGCGATCGTCTCCGGCATGGAGCTCGACGGTCTGCGTTGTGCTGAGGGTCCCTGAATCGTTCCTTCGTTTGTTACATTTATGTTATTTTTGTTGTATTAAAATAAATGTTTTGCTAAGTATTGCTGCGTCTGGAATCCTCTTTGTTGCAGCCTAAAGAGCCGGCTGTAACAATCATCAGTGGCAAATTCTTTAAATATGAAAATGTACTTACAGGCTGTGAGTCAGAACAGCCGTCATTGTAGGTTACTCTCCCAGGTTCAGGAAACACATCTGAATATTTGGGTTGAACTGTTCTGGAACAGTGTTGTAAATTCAACTTAACAACTGATTTCTAGTTGTGTCCACTTTTGGTAGACCAAACAAAGCAGTTTCCCTTTCGCAAGGAAACACACAGCGTCTTCATGAAATGGCGGCAGCGGCAGCAACAATAATGTTACGCCTTCTTTCTTTGCGTGAACATTTGGGCGGCGTTATGCAAATCTTCCCACACAGTGACGTAGACGTGTGGGGGCGTTTAAATGAGGCGTTTTAGGAGGGCATGGACGAGTCTTAACTTTTATAAAGAATATCTCTTTGGGTTTGAGACTTTAGTCTTTGCAACTTTAGGGATCTTATCTATTCACGAATAGCTTGTAACACTCCAAAGAGAAAGGAAAACTTGAAATCGCATTATATGACCCCTTTAAGACTCTTTCAAAACCAAAATAACATAATGTTATAAATAATGTTCTTAAATCTTCTCTTAACTCCCAGATGACAGAGGGAATTTCCTCATCCAGTGGCTTTCCAGAGCAAACCCCGAGTTCCCAGCTCCGAAGATCTCCTCAAGTAAACGACCCATCTCCAGTCATCAGCCTGCTGTGTACTGCATGGCCGCTCTTTCCTGGACCCTGCCTCTCTCTCTTATGCTATGGCTCTGTTACACTCTGTCCTGACCGCTTCTCTGTCCCTCTCAGAATCTTAACTTTTCCTTCATCCGAGGGAATTCTTCAGGCTATTTCTTTCCTCCGCACTTGTTCGCTCTGTATGTGATCTTATACAGGGCTGAGGGCTAAACATGGCCTAAAATTACATTGAAAAAGGGCAGTAAGTGCCTGTGCAGAAGCAGCCTTGTTTTGAGAAGCCGTGATGGTTGTGCTACTTCAGGCAATATGGATATGACTGTTGTAACGACTTCCAGGGTGAATCATTCAACAAACTCCTCTGTGTGAGGGAGTTGGTCCAGTACTATCGGTAACTGGAGCATTTCAGTCAGTTTGTCAATTAAATATATATATAAGATGAGCATAAAGAATATATCACTAAAATGACAATGTGGGCCATAATTTTAATTTATTTTGACTGTTAAAGGTCATGTATTTTTGTATATATTTTCTTGAAAATGGTTTAAGAACTCAGTATATAAAAGGAATCATGAAAAAGCAACTTTTACAGAGCAATTCATTATTTTTTACCCATTTTTTTCTATGTGATGAAAAGACTAGAATGGTAAGGTGATGCAGGCTTTAACACTCACATATTTATTTTATAAATCAGTTGCGTGTCGATGTTTGACATCCTTTTGAAGGATAAAAAATACCTCATGCTTCTGTGTGTTTGTTTTCCACTCACATCAGACATTTTTGCCTTATTTTAGGTTGAAGGAAATGCAGGTTACGTTTGCATGCCCACCAAATTTCGAAAAGAGGCAGCTAAAGAAAAGAAGAACAACAAATATGGATGTTTACAGCTAAGCAAGTGTAGACAGTTGCTGCTCCTCAGATCTTCGGTTATATCATGGTCTCTCACTGCTGTTGCTGTATGACTGTTGTTAGTCTGTGGAAAGATGAGGCTATAGCGATGCAGACAATGTCTAACGGCCTTTTTTTTTTAACTATACAGCAATTATGTGTATATATTAAATTACGTTGAACATACTTAGTAACGTTAATAACATATTCAATGACTGTTATCTCTTACACCAGTAACAAAAGTAATATATTGTATTTATCTATGTATTTTGACCTTACAGGCCATGTTTCCTTGCCTGGAAAGTAATGATTTGAGATACGTATACAGTATATATCATGTTTAAAACAGTATTTAAGGTTATAATTATATTTTAAAGGATTATAAAGCATATGATTGTGTGTGTGTGTGCACACGTGCGTGAGGTCCTTTTTTAATGGGAATGGCTGTTCATCTGAGTAACTGAAATAAATGTGACAGGGTCCAGACTGATAACCCTCCTTTATTTATCACACAAGACTTCAATACGAGCTTTACAAATAAAAGCACTAACGGTAGCATTTGTTTAGACTGTTCTTCTAGCCCCGTTCTGGAATTACATATTCAAAGCACCTTGTATCTGGACTTATTAGTAATTAAAACTGGTATAAACTGATATCAAATGGAGTGTTGAAGGCAGCGTTTGGACTGTAGTCAGATCTCTGCTGAATTCTGGCACCTGTAGGTCTTATTTGTCACGGCTCTTTCATTCCAGAGCGTAGCATTTCCTTACATTACGTGCAGTTACATTACGTGATTGTTTAAATCTAATACAGGATGTGCCATTTCCATTTTTTAGAACTATGTTCCTCAAAATTGTGTTTTTCAATGGATTTGATGGTGTTGAGATGTTTTACCAAAGTGTTTACTAAACTGTGAATGGTGTGACAATTCAAAGCAGTTTACATTGTACTGAGAAAAGTTGTATGTGTTGTCTTGTACATGCTCTATATTTGGCAGGAAGTCTCTATGTAACTAATGTGGTTTCTTGTCAGCTGTGTTTATGGGAATAAAGGGTCAAGTAATATATTGAATTCTTAAATCCTCTGAATTTGTGCTCTATAATTTTATGTTGCTGGTTTGCTCAGACTGCATTTCACATTTTCCACTTTTCTTAGTGTTCTGCTTTGTTCATTTTAATATTTCATTATTGTTCTCTTGTTGTTATATTATATTATTTTCATATTATAATATTTACACACACACATACATCAAAAATACAGAAAAAACTGTAATATTTAGAAATATTATTACGATTTAAAATAATGATTTTCTATTTTAATATAGTTTTAAATTTATACACGAGTGTGTGTGTGGGTTCTTATTTCTAAAAAATTTTTATTTCCTATTATTATATTAAAGTCACTAACAATCTGCCGGGGTGCATGCATGCTTCTTTCATTTTCATATTTTTTACATTATTATTTAAATTTTCTTATCTTATTTTTTCTAATTTCATTTGTATTATTTCCCATTATTGTATTGACATCACTAACTCCACACTGAGCAGCCCGTTAATTTATCTTTCAGGATCCCGCTGTAAAGGAGACAAGTCTGTGTTCTGTCGGATGGAGGTTCTCAGTAAGTACTGCTCCAATCCGGGCTACAGGCAGATGTGCTGTAAGTCCTGCAATGAAGGCAACTACACCTCTGAATTCAACCTGACGAGATCCTGGATGTACACCATTGTCGCCCCTCCCATAACTCCCACTGCAACGGCTCCTGTTCTCACAACACAGCTGTACAGAACTTCACAGGAGCCTGGCACAACAATCACAGCATCATTCAGCAGATCGAGAAACATCAGCACTGAGCCCACATCTTGGGGCTACACATCCACTGTGAACCCAATAACCCTAAAACCAGGAACCACAGTCCCTTTCACCATTGGTTCTGTCACTGTGCACACTAAGCATCCCAGCACACTCGACTACGAAGAGGAAACCAGCACCCCCTTCTACAAGGATGAAACCTGGAGCGATATCTCAACTGAACACTTCTCAGAATCTGAATCATCAGAGTTTGTAGAGCCTTGGCCAACCACTCCACAATATACAAGCACACTTGAGAATAAAAACATCGGGACAACGTTTGTGACAACGCTACAACCTAATGTTACTGCAACAAGCCCTCCTGCCATAATCAGTCTCCATCGGTCAGAAGACAAGGAGAATAACTCCATCAACGCGTCCTACAGGATTGCCAGTCCAAACGAAGTCGCACTCAACCACTTTGTCCCCAGAAAGCGTGTGTCGTTCCGTGAGAAAACGCATAATATAAGAATTCAAGAGCTCCTTGCAGAGAAAAGACAACAAGACTTCCTGCTTCAAAGACTGAAACGAAAACCAGGAGACTGATACATTTCCTTTATCCCTGTGGTATTTTGTGAGTATATTTTTAAGTGGTTTTACGGCCTCTACACTCTTTCTTGGCATTTGCAATATTTTTACAGGAAATAACCCCAGATCTCAATCTTACATGTAGTATCTGTTCAAGGCATCTGATCGGAAAGAAAAATGACCCTATAAGGCCTTTTTTTTTTTTTGAGAATGACATTTTCCTAGGGGTTTACCACATTCGGCTATTTTATTGGGGTGAATACAGGGGCGGAAGAAGCTGTCTGTTGTGAAGGTCTGACAGTTTAAGCTTAAGCCAGGCACATACAGTACGATTTTTCTAGTCCTCTACAATTGTTGTACATGATCCCAATGAGATCTTGGGTAAAAGAGTCATGGCACACTGTGTGATGTTAGCAGTCAGACTGTACGATACACATCCAGGATTTTGGTCCCAGTGGTGCTGTTGACAGCATATACAAGTGGTCACCGCACAGCTGCAACAAAATTTCACCACCAGAACTTCATTGGAGGCTGAGAATCGTTCTGAAGCGAAGAAATCATCTGATGGTGAATACACGTCATGCAAATCACATTTTGTGCTACAGAAATTGTATGATCCCGAAATTTGTCTCAGGTGGCAAAATCGTACAGTGTGAACCTGACTTAAAGCAAGATTTGTTTTTCTGTTTGAATGCACTCAAATGAAAGCTTGTTGAATGAAAAGATCCATGAATCATATATATATATATATATATATATATAAAAAAATTTTTTTTACACATTTTGCCATATTTCTTTAACCTGTGAGGAAAAAGTCATCACCTTTAAAGGTTTATTGACCCTTCTGAAAACAAAATTAAATCAGCTGGTTTGCTGATCATTGACGGTCTGGTTTGTTGGTTTTAGATGAGTTTTGGTCCACTGGTGAGGACCAGCTAAACCAGCTGAATATCATCTTGACCACACTGGAAGACCAGCTAGACCAACTTAAACTAGACCTGCTACAAAGCTGGTTTAATGTGTTTTTTTACATCAATAGAATGATTTTTCAGCATCTGGTTTATCTTGTCCAAACTTTTCAAGTCAACTTGCTTTAAATCTTCATTGCATTACTGTATATATCAAGCTAACTCCCCAAGCCCATGGATCCTGTGTGAAGTTGCGGTCACATTAGTCAAAATTCAGCTGATAGCATATAGTGTAGCGATGTATGAAGCACAGTTCACACAGAGAAGTCACTTTCAAACCAAGCAGCTTTCTGTTGATCAGTGTGGTGAATCCGTGTGTCCAGCTTGGGAAATGGGGAAATTTCACCACAACACGGAAATCCAGATTGCATTGATTCCTATTGAAATGACTGGATTTCACCTGTGAAAATTCGCAGAACAATGGTATTTGACTGCATCTTAAATGTGACTGCACCTCAACTCTACATATTATGAACCTTATGTTGAAAAATCATGTGTTCAGAAATATTCTGCTAAATGAACAAATGTAAATCAGCTACATACAGCATAATGGAATGTAAACTACTTCTAGCTTGAGCAATATGCTGAATAAACAGCAAGACGCATCGCTGCAGGCAAATATGTCGCAATGTTTGAAAAAACAACACAGATAGACGCAAGTGTGAACGACCTATTAGGACAGGGGTGCTCAATCCTGTTCCTGGAGATCTACCTGTCTGCAGAGTTCAGATCCAACCCTGATTCAACACACCTGTCTGTAATTATCAAGTGCCTCTGAAGATCTTAATTAGCTGGTTAATTTGTGTTTGATCAGGGTTAGAGCTGAACTGCAGGAGGGTAGATCTTCAGGAACAGGATTGGACACCCCTGCATTAGGATGATTGCTGACATTTTGGAACAAAATATTAATTCTGTAACCACATGACTATTTCTTGCAAAAAAAACTGATCTGGCTTCTATCTTAATAAATGCACAGATTTGAATCCCTTCGTAAAAGTTGTAAATATGAACAAGAATTTATTTTTTGTATTTATTGAAGTACATGTGTTTTCTTCCATAGCCATTTTGTGTTTATCAGACCACTTTGTGCTTTTTGTGCATGCGGCATGAGTGACAATCCTACACGTATCCAAGAGCCAATACTATGATATCTCCTCTGCATTCCAAGCACTGTACTTGAGAAATCAGTGTATTTAAAAAATGCAGTGGACGTCTGCATTCTTCATTTATGACTGTCTACATTCTTGATTCAAGGGGTACAAGTGGACGTCTACATTCTTTATTCATCACATTCTTCACTTAATAAAGCTGCAAATGAACTAACAGTGTTGGCCTTATTCCAGCTATTTAAAAAAAAAAAAAAGGTTTGGAGAAGTGATTTTAAGTAGAAACCAACTGATAGCCACAAGATGGCAGTGCTTCTCTCTATCAGTTTTTTTTTTCGGTCTGATGTGAGTAGTCTATCTTAATCTCTCAAAATTTCACTTTCATGGAGTATTTGTCTCAATGTACTTGCTGCTTAAACTGCCATTAAGATGGTCACATACAGATTAGTTTTGTATGTAGAACAACAGTTTAACTATATATATATATATATATATATATATATATATATATATATATATATATATATATATATATATATATATATATATATATTGAGCTGCTGTATAGTTGCAGATGGCAGTTTAGTGTCATTTTGTTTTAACTACATTGTTTTTACTAATGTTTTCCTACTATTGGGTGGTGAAGGTCTCAAAGTTGCTGTTTTCCGATTAAAGCAACCTTGTGTCTTTAGACAAATGAAATGATGAAGGCCTGGCAAAGATAGCTTGCCTATTTTGTGCTGCAAAGTCAACATAACTATCAACGTTTAAGTGCTGCTGGCTATAATACACTTTAGATTTTTTATAATAGGCACATGCGTTTATAATTAATTTTGTCAAATTTGTACATACACTACGTACATCACAATAACAGCAGCATAGCCTACTGAAGTTAAATAATAGGACAAGGCAGTTAAACACTGAAATATTGTATCATTTTATAACCATAATGCAGCCAACATTGTGATTCTTACAGATTAGTAATGTGTGTAATAAACTGACCCTGTAATTGTGCACATAACGTAGGGGGCATCTTAAAAATGTCCTTAAAAAAAAAAAAAGGTTTGGAGAAGTGATTTTAAGTAGAAACCAACTGATAGCCACAAGATGGCAGTGCTTCTCTCTATCAGTTTTTTTTTTCGGTCTGATGTGAGTAGTCTATCTTAATCTCTCAAAATTTCACTTTCATGGAGTATTTGTCTCAATGTACTTGCTGCTTAAACTGCCATTAAGATGGTCACATACAGATTAGTTTTGTATGTAGAACAACAGTTTAACTATATATATATATATATATATATATATATATATATATATATATATATATATATATATATATATATATATATATATATATTGAGCTGCTGTATAGTTGCAGATGGCAGTTTAGTGTCATTTTGTTTTAACTACATTGTTTTTACTAATGTTTTCCTACTATTGGGTGGTGAAGGTCTCAAAGTTGCTGTTTTCCGATTAAAGCAACCTTGTGTCTTTAGACAAATGAAATGATGAAGGCCTGGCAAAAATAGCTTGCCTATTTTGTGCTGCAAAGTCAACATAACTATCAACGTTTAAGTGCTGCTGGCTATAATACACTTTAGATTTTTTATAATAGGCACATGCGTTTATAATTAATTTTGTCAAATTTGTACATACACTACGTACATCACAATAATAGCAGCATAGCCTACTGAAGTTAAATAATAGGACAAGGCAGTTAAACACTGAAATATTGTATCATTTTATAACCATAATGCAGCCAACATTGTGATTCTTACAGATTAGTAATGTGTGTAATAAACTGACCCTGTAATTGTGCACATAACGTAGGGGGCATCTTAAAAATGTCCTTTAACAGAGCTGCCCCGTGGCATATGTTTATATGTCGATTTCCTCATAGCCTTTGTATCAGATGACTGTCTTATCTATGTGGAAAACACAAACAGGACCAAAATAAACCTTATCTGCATATAAAAGATAAAAACTGAGGTCTCATAGCAAACACTAAACTGGACATATAAAAATGTTTTTCATTTATAAAGCTCTAAAAACCTTACCGACTGATGTTTTATTGCATTTCCTGCAAATATGGAAAAAATAAAGGGTCTCAATTAAATATGTGCAGTGTCACCTGGTTAGTGCAAATAGTCACATGACCAGAGCAGTTTAATTCTGGTTTGCACTATGAGATGATGATGGCTGTATCAAAGCTCTAAAACAAAAGGCTAGTAAAGTATGTTAACATAAAGATATGACAAATATTTTTGGACCACAATATCTTTAAGGTGTCTAGTATTAATATATGAATTCACATATATTCAGTTTCGTTGATTTGGTCATAGAATGAGTAAATACGTTGATGGTCACAATAGTGACCGGTGGGATAACAGTGAATTTAGGTATACAATATAAATCCAATTGCAGTTGTTAGTGAAGGCTGCACTAAAATGTTGCAATAACAAAATATTACACTAAATTAAAAGTTAAAATGTTACAAATAAGTTACAATATTGATGTTGTAATACTGGTAGCACTAATATAAAAATTTGATCATATATTTTATAATAAAGTAACAATTTTGAAATACGTTGATGGTTGTTCTTTTTTTCTTCTATCTCAGTATTCTTAACAGTGTTGTATAAGGTTTTTTCTATGCATAATAGTAACCTTGAATGTTATCAAACAGTATAAAATAGCTGGGCAATTTTTATGACTGCAGAAATAGGCCTATGTTAATTCAGTGTACACGTTATCCCACCGACCATAAAATAACATTTCAAAAAATAACTTGATTTATTTCAAAGTGTTACTAATGACACATCATTTGGATATTTTCATGTCTGGGAAAAATTTGGGATTAAACAAAACTTGAGGATAAAATCACAGCAGCTTCCTTCAGAGTATACATGGATCATAACCAGTTATAAACAGTGTGTGGTAACGCATTACAAGTAGCGCGAGTTACGTAATCAGATTACTTTTAGTAACTAGTAAAGTAACGCATTACTTTTTAATTTACAAGAGAATATCTGAGTTACTTTTTCAAATAAGTAACGTAAATTACTTTTTTTTTCAATTTATTGATTGACAGCTCTCCTGTCCCCATATTAAGAGAAATCAGAAGATGTTACTGTATGCATTAATTCATCTCACTCACAAAACAAAAACACGCATTCAGTATTCCTAAAAAAAATGAATAAAAATAATGCAACTCAGAATATGACGCAAACCTGCAATAATTAAATTTTATACAACACAAATATCCTTTTTGTATTTAGTCACATTCTATTAATCAATGTCTTTGCTTCTGACCTTCGATGATCCAGTTTAACCGTACTACTCCGTAATTACTCTAAACGAACATCTGTGTGTCTTTTTTTATTGCTGAAGTGTGTTGAAATTTCTTCTTCTGCATTCTACCGTACGGATGTAAATTTACTTTCCCTTCAGCCTGAGGCTTATTCATTTAAATTTTGGTGTGAAAGGCTTTTATATTTGCCAAAAATAAAACTTTTTTATTTTAAAAACAAACAAGCAAGCCCTGTCCAGATTTGAAAAGTAACGCAAAAGTAACGTAATGCATTCCTTTCCATAAAAAGTAACTAAGTAACATAATTAGTTACTTTTTTATGGAGTAACGCAATATTCTAATGCATTACTTTTAAAAGTAACTTTCCCCAACACTGGTTATAAATATAAACAAAAAGGATTAAAAATGGTTAAAGAGCACACTATTTACATGTTTTAAATTGTAGCTTGTTAATTAAGTACATCATTTTGTATGGATCCTCCTTATCTGCATATAGAACATCAACAGGAATATTCTGACGTGCTTCCAACTCCCATACAGTAAATACAGAACATTTACAACAAACAAATCCATTCATGTCATCCAATCAATATTTCATGCCTATATTTCGTACCACAGAAAGCAGCACTGAAACTTTAATGGTCACTCCATCGCGTGTCCTGCTCTGTTGAAGTTGACTTTGTCTTAAAATTTCCTGAATAATTCAACAGATAAAAACCTTGGAGGCCTTATTCTATCTCCCTTCGACCAACGCACACTTCTGCACTTCTGGTGGCGTTTTATATAACCGCATTGTGTAAGAGTTACTTAAAATGAACCCTGAATACAACTGGCAAACTAATGGTGTTTTTTTAGGGCAAATTGCTATCTGTGCTCATGTGACGTAACATGCTGTTGTGTAATTTTACTGTTTGTCTGTCATGTTAGCTTTGAAATGCTGTGACCAAATCACATTAGATCTCTTTTAAGATGTGTTAGAAGCTGTCTGCAACACAGAGAATTAGATTTTGGATATTTGCATGTTAAAATTAGATTATTAAATCAACCATGCCAACCTCAAAATCTAACAAAATTACTTTTAAAATGTACAAATTGTCAACAAATTGGGGCACATTTTCTTTTATTGCATGACGAAGGTGACTCCGTTATGAAGGTGACTCCTAACATCTCTGAGACATCCTGGAATCATTTTTTCACTAACAGGAATGGACAGACTTCACCCTCAGCCAGGCCATGCAAGTTGTAGATGAGTTTGTTTCTTCAGCAGAACAGATTTGGAGAAATTTAGCATAACATTACTTGCTTACCAACTGATCCTCTGCAGTGAATGGTTGGCGTCAGAATGAGAGTCCAAACGGCTGATAAAAACATCACAATAATCCACAAGTTGTCAACACGACCTCGATGGCCCACAGACAAGGACATTTTCAGGAAATTTTCATTTCGGGGTAAACTATTTCTTTAATGTTATCAAAAGGCCACTGGAATATGAAACTGCAGGTCCTGTTCTTTAGTGTCAAGTGATCAAATAAAATCTAAGCTTGATTTAGTTGCATTCTCTTTGTAAATTTTTTGGTGCCCCCAAAATATTCACATGCATCGAATATATGTGCTAAAAGTTCACACATTAACTATGAACTTTTCTTGTACTTTTTTTTTAAATGTTGTCCAAGGTGGAGTCACAGTATGTCACTATGTAGTGTTTACTAATAACAATATTATCACCTTCATACTCCTATTTTGCTAAATTTCCATTTTTGTTTTCAGTAGTGGTACCATATTCACATTTTTGTGCTAATCAAGTTCATTTTATTGTGAAAAGTTCTGTAATTAAAATGAATGTTATACGGAGAGGTACTGTGGCATCATCTAATGATTGTTGCCCTTTAAGGTGATGTCAGATGTGAATGTTCAGTACTTGAGTTCTGGTTACAATGTTATCACTTTAATTATCTCTGATAGTCATGGGAATATATTACATATTTTTTCTTAAGTTAAGACCTGCAAAGTTCAGTGCTCTAAATGAGATCCTAACTGAAAGTGCCATTATTATTAAATGGATAATCTGAGTTAGGTAGTTTCTGTAAATAAATAAATCTTAAGAAGATTTTAAGAAGAAAGAGTTTAAAGGGGTCATATGATGCAATTTAAATTTTTCCTTTCTCTTTGGAGTGTTACAAGCTCTTGTTGCATAAAGAAGATCTGTAAAGTTGCAAAGACTAAAGTCTCAAATCCAAAGAGATATTCTTTATCAAAGTTAAGAGTCTACCTTGCCTACCTAAAACGGCTCCCACATGTCTACGTCACAATGTGGGAAGATTTTCATAACACCGCCCAAATGTTCACGCAAAGAAAGAAGGCGTAACTTTGATTCTCACTGTAGTATTTGTAACGAATCAGCTCATGGGAAATATGAATAATTAATCATAACTAGTTATAATTAATTATGCTCTTAGAACACTAATATGTTGCGTAGGTGTAAACATACAATATACACTCTCAATTAGATCATCCGAATACGAATTCATAGGTACTAAACATGGTAGAGTTATATATATGTAAGCTGACAGGAGTGTGTTTCGATTATAAGCCTGCATAACAGTATACAATTTCAAAGACAAAATACACGATGACAATAATATACCCAATGACCTGAAGGATCATGTGTGTTCATTCAAAGAAAGGTTTTCCTATTAATTAATTAGCAAAGAAAAGTCCTTCCCTCGTGGATTTTCCCTATGGGCAAGGAAGCGATTTTCTTCACCTAAATTCCAGGAGGTCGTAAATGTATCGGTGTCAGGGTTACCATGGAACCAGGGGTCTGTTCGGCTTCCTGGGGTGTTACAGAGTATTTGTTAAATCTAGCTAACAAAATATATATTGTGTGTTTGAGTGGTCCAGACGCTACATATTGTTGTTGCCCTGTGTTTCATTGTGAAAACAAACTACTTTGTTTGGCCTTCCAAAAGAGGACAATATCCGCTTCGTCATGCCTAGAGCTGATCCGTGCTGGTCGCTGAGGAAATACATCAACTTCGCGCTGTGGATCACCGGATCGGCTTTCACCATGGACAAAGCGGAGTCCAGCCCGGGGTTGTCACTTGTGGTTGCCGCAAGCCCGCCGACCTTCACTCACTCAAGCCGCTGGCTCTTTTGGAAGGACACGACTAGAAATCAGTGGTTAAGTTTTATTTACAACACTGTTCCAGAACAGTTCAACCCAAATATTAAGATGTGTGCAGTGCTTTTTATGGAGGACTGTTTCCTGATCCTGGGAGAGTAGACAACAATGCCGGCTGTTCTGACTCACAGACTGTAAGTACGTTTTAATTTAAAGGATTTGCCACTGATGATTCAAACACGAGTTTTGAGCAGTGTAGAGTAGCGCTTGATTTTTGTCATTTCTCCGATCACAAATGCAGACATGGTTTTATGTTTTTGCGGCGCGATGCAACGCAGCGCGTAAAAAGACAGTATAAGTCATTATAATCCGTAATTATGTCCCCACTGGATGTAACAAATACCTAGTTTTTCATGGATTTTATTAGTTTTGTCTGGTCGTGCCGGGAGACGGCATCACAGTATGATAAGGGACGTAACATTTCCGTCACACGCTTGAGGTATCCGGCCAATCACAACGCACTGAAGGCTCACCACCTGGTCCCAGAAGGGAATAGTGGGAACCTTGGGCATGTATCCAGGCCGGGGTCTTAGGACAACGTGAGAGTAGGCCAGCCGAACACAAGGCACTCTTCACTTACCGAAAATGCTCAGCTCTATATTTCTTCGTAGCCCGGCAAAACATACCAATTTGAAAAACTTGCGGAATGCATAGTCGATATAAAAAACTGGATGATGAGTAATTTCTTACTGCTAAATTCTGCAAAAACAGAGGTGTTAATTATAGGACCTAAAAACTCTGCATATAATAACCTAGAACACTCTCTAAGACTTGATGGCTGCTCTGTCAATTCTTCGTCATCAGTTA
>NW_015506238.1:109445-138423 GCF_001515645.1 Sinocyclocheilus grahami | reverse complement strand
AGGTGTAACTTTTATTCTTGCTGTAGTATTGTTGCCGCCGCCGCCATGTCGTGGAGACACTGTGTGTTTCGTTGTGAAAGCGAAACTACTTTGTTTGGTCTTCCAAAAGAGGACAATATCCGCTTCGTCATGCCTAGAGCTGATCCGTGCTGGTCGCTGAGGAAATACATCAACTTCGCGCTGTGGATCACCGGATCGGCTTTCACCATGGACAAAGCGGAGTCCAGCCCGGGGTTGTCACTTGTGGTTGCCGCAAGCCCGCCGACCTTCACTCACTCAAGCCGCTGGCTCTTTTGGAAGGACACGACTAGAAATCAGTGGTTAAGTTTTATTTACAACACTGTTCCAGAACAGTTCAACCCAAATATTAAGATGTGTGCAGTGCTTTTTATGGAGGACTGTTTCCTGATCCTGGGAGAGTAGACAACAATGCCGGCTGTTCTGACTCACAGACTGTAAGTACGTTTTAATTTAAAGGATTTGCCACTGATGATTCAAACACGAGTTTTGAGCAGTGTAGAGTAGCGCTTGATTTTTGTCATTTCTCCGATCACAAATGCAGACATGGTTTTATGTTTTTGCGGCGCGATGCAACGCAGCGCGTAAAAAGACAGTATAAGTCATTATAATCCGTAATTATGTCCCCACTGGATGTAACAAATACCTAGTTTTTCATGGATTTTATTAGTTTTGTCTGGTCGTGCCGGGAGACGGCATCACAGTATGATAAGGGACGTAACATTTCCGTCACACGCTTGAGGTATCCGGCCAATCACAACGCACTGAAGGCTCACCACCTGGTCCCAGAAGGGAATAGTGGGAACCTTGGGCATGTATCCAGGCCGGGGTCTTAGGACAACGTGAGAGTAGGCCAGCCGAACACAAGGCACTCTTCACTTACCGAAAATGCTCAGCTCTATATTTCTTCGTAGCCCGGCAAAACATACCAATTTGAAAAACTTGCGGAATGCATAGTCGATATAAAAAACTGGATGATGAGTAATTTCTTACTGCTAAATTCTGCAAAAACAGAGGTGTTAATTATAGGACCTAAAAACTCTGCATATAATAACCTAGAACACTCTCTAAGACTTGATGGCTGCTCTGTCAATTCTTCGTCATCAGTTAAGAACCTAGGTGTGCTATTTGATAGCAATCTTTCCTTAGAAAGCCACGTTTCTAGCATTTGTAGAACTGCATTTTTCCATCTAAAAAATATATCTAAATTACAACCTATTCTCTCAATGTCAAATGCAGAAATGTTAATCCATGCTTTTATGACCTCAAGGTTAGATTAATGTTTTTTAGGCTGCATTAATTAGGTCAACCGGAACCGGGAACACTTCTCTTAACACCTGATGTACTTTTTACATCATTAGAAGAATGGCATCTACGCTAATATTTCTCTCTTATTCCGAGGTCACCGTAGCCACCAGATCCAATCTTTATCCAGATCAGATGGTCACTGCAGTCACCCGGATCCAGTACGTATTCAGACCAGATGGTGGATCAGCACCTAGAAAGGACCTCTACAGCCCTGAAAGACAGCGGAGACCAGGACAACTAGATGGGCCCCAGATACAGGCCTTGTCTCAGACGACCACCGGGACAAGACCACAGGAACCAGATGAGTCCTCTGCACAATATGACTTTGCTGCAGCCTGAAATTTAACTACTGGTTTTGTCTGGCCAGAGGAGAACTGGCCCCCGACTGAGCCTGGTTTCTCCCAAGGTTTTTTCTCCATTCTGTCACAGATGGAGTTTTGGTTCCTTGCCGCTGTCACCTCTGGCTTGCTTAGTTGGGGGCACTTCATTTCCAGCGATATCGTTGGCTTGATTGCAAATGATTGCAAAGATACTATTTAAACTGAACTGAGCTGGATGATGACATCACTGAATTCAATGATGAACTGCCTTGAAAAAAATTCTGTTTACTATTGTCATTTTGCATTATTGACACACTATTTTCCTAATTAATGCTGTTCAGTTGCTTTGACACAATCTGTATTGTTAAAAGCACTATATAAATAAAGGTGACTTGACTTGACATGTGCCAAAGCATTCAAGGCCCCATCCAGGACCCTAAGGATGCCTCCCCATTGCATGTAGTGCCCCAGCCTGTCCTGGAGGCATCTGTCGTGACAACAACATGCCGGGAAACTTGTTCTAAGAGCACCCTGGCCCATAGAAAAGCAAGGTCTGACCAGGTTGAATGTGCGGCGACACATCGCCGTGATAACGTCACAATGTGTGCCACAGCACTATGCCCATCTCGGGACTCGGCTGTGTAACCAGCTGAAGTGGTCTCATATGAAGCAATCCGAGCGGCGTGACTATGGTTGCGGATGCCATATGTCCCAGGAGCCTCTGAAATTGTTTCAGTGGTACCACTGTCCTGTTTTCCTCCTTCAGAGGCAGGACAGTGGTACCACTGAAACAATTTCCTCTGAAAACAGGAACGGTAGCTTTTGAAGGGCCCGATTCAAAATTTGCAGATCCAGGATCGGCCAAAGGCCACCGCTCTTTTTGGGCACGATGAAGTAAGGGCTGTAGAACCCCTGCCTCATCTCGCCTGGAGGGACAGGCTCGATTGCATCCTTCACCAGAAGGACAGCAATCTCCTCGTGCAGGACAGGAGCATCTCGGACTATCACCAAAGTCTCGAGAACGCCGCTGAACCTGGGGAGGGTCGCCTGGCGTACTGAATCAAACCATGGAACTTGACGTGCCAGCCTTGATATAATATCAGAGCGCTACGGAGCTGCTGTGGAGGTTGCAGGAGGGTGCCCACGGCGACGACCAGATTGTTGGCCAGCCCTCAACGGAATAGTGGCAGCAGGAGGATCATGTTGGGGCAAGATATGCTTGATGGCCTAAATCTGCTTCTGTACTGCCGAGAACTGCTGGGCAAAGTCTTCGACAGTGTCGCCGAACAGGCAAACCTGGGAGATGGGAGCGTCAAGTAAGCAAACTTTGTTGACATCTCTCATCTCAGCCAGGTTGAGCCAGAGATGGCGCTCTTAGACCATTAAGACCGAAAAGACCAAAACCAAGAGGACACGGATGGAATGGCATCTTTAAAAAGACAGACCATCTGTGATTTGCTCTTTTAGGAAATTGCTCTTTTGTGAAATGAATCACCGCTGAGTGAAGGGGTACACCGCTGTTGCACCGTTACGCCAAACCCAGAAGAGCAGGCGAGGTGAATGGCTGTGAACTGCGTTCTCACCCACTCTGCTCAGAAGCAAAAATCTGAATGAGTGGATGCATGCTGCCATCTTCTATACCCGTATGTAGGGGGAGTGGCTTGGCATGCAAAATCCACTCACAAATTTTCATTGGCCTTTTTTCTTAAACTCAGAGGTGATTGGGGCTCCCAGGTAGGACCCCAAATGTCGTCACGACATAACTCATAGTGACTGACAGATAAGGAACTAACGTGTTCTGGCTATTGGCTGCATAGATTTCTAAAGAATATTTATCCTGAACGTCTGATTCAATTCTATAGGTTCTAAAGATTTCAATCTATAGATATATGATCTGTAAGTAAAAAACTACACTAAACATAATTGAACATATGACTAGAAGTTAGATATTCCATGAGAAAAATTACAGAGAAGCTTAACAGTTGCTGTTAAAGGCCGCAAACCATAGGAACGGCCTGTGTCAAGGGAGAATCGAGATGTGAAAGTAAACGTCTTTCAGCGGTTGACCTGAAAGACGTTTACTTTCACATCTCGATTCTCCCTTGACAGAGGCCGTTCCACACCAAACAACGTTGGCCAATGGCCGATCGTCGGCTTGGTGTGTTCTACTCTTCGGCTCTCGTCGGGCTCACGTCGGCGGCAGTTTGCCTGATTCAACATATTGAATCGGCGTTAAGGCTGTCGGGACCGTCGGCATGAGTGAGAGCTCTGATTGGATGTTCAATTTAGCAAACGAGTCAGTGCCCGAGAATTAAAGCGAAAGTGATGAAAACAAGCACGTAAATGAAGGCGGTACAGACAAAATGTTACGTGATCTTTCCCAATCATTCTAATACGCAAATGTTTTCATAACAACATGAGCCGCTTACAATAATTAAAGTTATCAACGTTACTGATATTCAAAGTGGTAAGCAAGTGCTTTGTTTACATTTCGTATATCTGCGTTTATCTCATATATCTTTGTTTCGGTTTCTCCTTTTGAATGACGAATATATACTATTGATAGCTGCTGATATAGACGGTTAATTCCTCTCACGCATGCGCAGAACACATGTGTTAGTTTGCCGTCGGCTGTAGTCTGTGAGGTGTGTTCTAGTGCAGCTTTTAGGTCCGACGCTGCCAACATGAGGTGATAACACCGTCGGCTTTCATCGCCGCTAGTTCTTTGAAGTCGGCTTGGTGTGTCCCGGCCTTAAGACAACCAGTGAAAGTGACACCTGCACATAAAAAACCAAATACAATGTCTCAAAACTAGTGAACAAACACCAAAGCCCTAAAATATTCTATATAGTCAGCTAAGTAGGTACGTTTTTGAGACACAGCTAATTATTTATTCAACAGAAAATATCAAAGTAGGCTAAGCCATTTTTGGCTTGCCATATGTAGCTCCATCAAAGCCTTTGATGCCAGATCACATGCCGCACGCTTCATTTATTAAAGTGATGGAGATGATGCAGCAGTCACGAACAGAAGGACGATGAAGGTATTGTGTCTAGCAAAAAATCTTTAGTAACAAACAGGCTATCAATGCTGAGGGTGAATGATAAAGGTCATCTTCTCAAAGGATCTCAGTGGGTCGCTAGCCTGCACGTGATAAACAGGTTACATGTGCTAAAGAAGACGTGCACAGTTACTCATTAACCAGACTTTCCAGTTCACGCTACACATTAATGCCCTGCTGTGTTCTGTTTATTTGCACAGCCGCTGATTCGTATTTTATTCTAAACACTGTGGCAAATCGACAAAAATAAATATATAAACAAACAAACAAACCTGCTCATAGATGAAATCTTAGTACTTAGGTTAACATTTATTGATAGGATTGATTTATTATTTATTTTATGATATCTGGAGAACTAATTTCACATCGCTATGCATTTATTTGTGTGTATATATATATATATATATAGGATTGCTTTATTATTTATTTGATAATATATGGAGAAGTACTTTTACGTCACTTGTCACGGTGCGCCTACGGTGAGGAGCGAGGAATAAGGAGCGAGGAACAATGGAGAATCAGGATTAACAGTCTTTATTGACATCACAGGAATCACACATAGGACATGGGGATCAACGTTCAAAACCGGACAGAGAACTCAAAACAGGAAACATCTTAAATACACAAGACATGACGAGGGGAAGACGAGAAACACCTGGGATCAATAAACAAAATAGGAACAGGAAACAGGAAGGACCAAATATGGGCATGGACATAACCTGAAGCACGTGGGGGAGCAAAACATACGAAACACGGAACAGAGTCTGACATTACTGGGGTGGGTGCCCTGGAGGCTGGTGCAGGACTGGGACACAGGGAATACCTCCAGGGCAGATCAGGCAGTCCAAGGTGCCATGGCGGCACAGGGAGCTCGGGACGCCATGGCGGAGCAGGCAGACTAGGAAGCTATGGCAGAGTAGGCATTTCAGGAGGCCATGGCGGAGCATACAGTTCAGGAAGCATTGGTGGAACAGGGAACTCAGGAGGCCATGGCGGAACAGACTGGAGCCCTCCTTAGGCTTGACATGGGAACTGGAGCTCTTTCTGTCTACACTCAGGGACTGGAGCCTTCTCTGGGTTAAACTCGAGGGACTGGAGCCCTCTCTGGGCTAAACTCGGGGACTGGAGCCCTCCGTGGGCTAAACTCGGGGACAGGAGCCCACTCTGAGCTGGATTCGGGAACTGGGAAGCACTTACGAGAACCTGGCACTGGAGAGTGCTCTGGAGGAGCAGGCACAGCAAGGCGCTTTCGAGGAGCTGGCACTAGAGCGAACTCAGGGGCTGGAGCCAACACTGGAGCGAGCTCTGGGGCTGGAGCCGACCACCTTCTCCTCCTTAGATACCCCTTTTAGGTTCGGGGTGAAAGGCGTGATCAGCAGGCTTGAGTGAGCCGCAGCCGGCGGGCTAGACTGAGGAACCGCCGGCGGGCTTGACTTTGGAGCGGCCGGTGGGCTGGAGAGAGCTCGTTCTGGCTCGGGTCTGGACACTCCCCAGACACCAGTAGATTGTTTCCCTCCAGCATAGTCTCTTGGTGTCTGGGAGGTCCATGGGGCGATGGTAGTTGGCCCCAAGCCAGAACAGAGAATTGATGGTGGCGTCATCCAATGCCATCGCCGCGGCGAGCCCGCAGAATTCCCAGGCGTACTCGAAGAAGGAGAGATCTCTGCAGGCTAAGGCGGAGAAATGAGCGGCGATTCCCATGATCGCAGGGAGAAACAAACATGAAACAAAAAGACTTTTCTACGGTGGCAGAGAAGTGCAGAACAAATCACAATTCTGAAAACAAAAGAACAAATTACAAACGCAAATGCAAGTCTAAAAAACAAAATAACAATTCAGAAAACACAACAACAATTCAGAAAACATTATAACAAGTCAGAAAACACAATGACAAATTCGAAAACAAAATAACAAGTCAGAAAACACAACGACAAATCTGAAAACAAAGTAACAAGTCAGAAAACAAAACGACAATTCAGACAAACTGGAAAAGGTAGGTATAGTTTGAGACAGTGCCATTGGTTTGGGATTACTCACCGCTGACTGGACGAGACATCTGTCAATCAACGTATACAGGAAGAACCAGCCAAAGAACAGCAGAGTCGTGGTAGAAAGTTCGGAGATGGTGTGGAAAAGGATTACTTAGAATTGAATGTGCACCAGTTCAAGTGGGTTTGTGTTCGCACTGGTGTGTCGGTAAGGACACCGGAGGCAGAATTCAGTTACAGATTTTAATAAGTGATTGAGAATTAACAGCTATTGACAGCAATTGACAACACAGTCAGACAACAGGGCATTTCTTGTTTAGGCACAGGTTGTGGACATTTGTATAGATGTGGTCTGAAATTAACAAGGAATTAACAGAGATAACAATCAGTAGACAGTAATAACAATAAATCGACATAATAGGCAAGAAACAATAATAAATAATCATATTCTTCAAGTATTTAACGTGTACTGCAATTAAACATAATTGTAGTACTGTGTAATGCCGCTAGGTGGCACATGACGCTCACAGATAGAAGTAGGTGAAAGGTCATTATATTTTGCTGCGTCATTAAGTAGAACGGTAAATATGCATAATGGCATGTAATTAACAGTCCACAATATATACAATATTCAATACTATGAATTTAGTACCTATAAACATCACTTAAATATATGAACTGAATAATTAAACTTGTTAAGAAGGCAATACAGCAGATGAACTTGTACACGCGAATTGCTATCGCTGCTCCAGTGAGTAAACAAACTAGCGATAATGTACTAATACAATTATACCGTCACTTGACAAAAGAAATAAAGAATCTCCTAGTAAAGTATATCAAAGCACACTCACATTGTTTCAATTACTCACAAAATGTCCACCTTATGGAAAATTATCGTTCTTGTTCAGCCTCAGAACACTTGATGCTCCCTTCTCTTCAGTGAGCGATCATTGACTGACGTCACACAATAACAAGCACTCTTATTGGCTGTGACTTCTTATCACTGCCGCCCCCAAATATGCTGAGCATATTTGCCCCTTAGTAGGCTTAATCAGTTTGTGGGGGCTGAGTCTTTAACAGGTACATCCTTGTCTGAGAAAGCAGGAAGTGGGCTCAAACGAGCAACAGGTCTAGGTTTAGATCTTATCATTCATTTTGATCTCTGCTGCTCTGATCTGGCCATTTGAACCAGGGAAGGTTTTCACAACCTTGCCCACTAGCCACAAGGAACCTGTGGGTCTACAAGCATCACTATCCCTCCAGTGGAAATGTTACTTTCATCAGAATGCAACTTGGAACGAGACTGTAGTGTACGTAAATAGTTGCGGATGAAGCTTGACCAAAAATGATCACCCAGTACCTGACTTTGCCTCCACCGCCGCCGCCCCATGAGCTCAGTCGCTGCATAGACTACAGGGGGTAAGGAACTATCTGGCCGCCCCATGAGCAAGTAGGTAGGTGTTACAGGATCAATGTCAGCTACGTTGCTTGAGGTGTATCCTAGTGGTTTACTGTTGAGTATACCTTCCACTTCAATGAGAACTGTCAGTAGGACCTCTTTGGTCACTACTTGTGAGCCAATGGTGGTGCGCAGGGCATTCTTCACTGACCGAATCTCTCTTTCCCAAGCCCCACCAAAGTGTGGAGCATTTGGTGGGTTAAGGCGGAAGGATATTTTCTGTTTGGCCAGCTGTTGTTGTAGCTGAGGGCTGAGGGCTGAAAAGGCTTCTTGCATATCTCGTTCTCCGCCACGAAAATTGGTGCCCTGGTCTGATATTAACTCGAATGGTGTGCCACGCCGAGCTACAAACCTCCTTAAGGCCATCAGGAATGAGTCTGTATCGATTGAAGTGAGAAGATCTAGATGAACACTTCTTGTGGTGAGGCACTTAAAGATTATCCTCCACCTTTTCTCACTGTGTCTGCCGATCTTAATTTCGAATGGCCCGAAACAGTCCATGCCAGTACTGTAGAATGGTGGTTTATGGAGTCTCAAGCGGGCGGGCGGTTGATCTGCCATTTTACGAATAATCGGCTTGTTCTTCCACCTTTGACAGTCTCTGCATAGATGTTGATGCTTACGGATAGCTTCACGTCCTCTTAATATCCAGAAATTCCTCCTCATTTCCACGAAAACTCGCTCTGGTCCTGGGTGGCAGAGCTTGTTATCATAGTCCTGGATCAGCAATTTAGTGCTGAAATGATGAGGATGTAGAATTATGGGGTGGATTGCTGATAACTCCAGTCCTTCCGCCCGACGCAGACGGCCACCAACTCTGATGAGCTGATGGGACTCGTCGAATTCTGGTGCAAGGGTGAGTAGCTGACTGGTTGACTGTACAGGCTTCCCAGCTTTGAGTAATCTGTACTCTTCAGGGAAACTATCAATCTGGCATTTCTGTAGAATTAGCGATTCTGCAGCTAGATAATCTGAAGCTATTGGCTGTTCCAGTCCTTTAAGATTCTGGACTGTGGCCTCTACTAGCTGCTTCCACGAGCTGTAGGTATCAGGTTCAGGAATTTTTGGGACAGTAACTTCTGTTGAAATGCCACAAAAAATTCCCTTGCATTGTTCTGCTTGGACTTGAGGGGGTTGTATAGTAGGAGTTGTCGGCCATGCTGACTCGGGTTCAAGGAGGAATGATGGTCTTTGGCTCCATCTGTTGGTCACTGACAGGTCTTTGAGGGTTTTACCTCGGGTAAGGTCATCCGCTGGATTCCTAACAGGGTCCACGTACCGCCAGGTACACCTTGCAGTAAGGTCTTGGATCTCAGCTATCCCAGCTATTTCAAGAGGTCATCTGGTAGGTTGGGATCATCCCATTCCCTCTGCTTATCCCACAACCTTTGTACTAAGACTTTAGCACATGTGGTAAATGGGAGAATGAAACCAAGGGGGTCATACTGAGTTGCAAGAACCCTGTAAATGTAACGAAGGGTACGTGGTCCAGGTGTCACTTGGCGAGGTTTATACGTAAGGGTGTCTAATTGGCAGTACCATCTTAAACCCAGGGTGGATTCCTGAATGTCAGTCCGATCTTGTGACAGCCACAGCTCTGTGCTGTTCGATCGTGCATCTGATGGCAGGTGCTCAACCACACTGGGAACATTACTTGCCCATTGACGAATATCGAAACCACCACTGGCCAGGTGTTGGCGGAGTTTATCCACAAGTTGTTTTGCTTTTTCGGGTGACGGTAGGTTCTGCAAGCAGTTGTCTACGTAGAAGTTTCTCCCTACCGTGGCTCTGACATCATCACCAGAATTGCTATGGTCCATGATGTGCCGTTGAAGGGCGTAAATGGTACAACATGGACTACAAGTGGTGCCAAAGTGCAACACCTGCCACTCGTAGACATCAGGAGGTTTGGTTCTATCCAAGTCCCGCCACACAAAGCGGAGGAGATGTTTATCTTTAGGAAGGAGGCAGACTTGATGAAACATCCCCTTAATATCTCCACTCACCGCCACTGTATGCTCACGAAAACGTAACAGGACGCCCAATAAGGAGGGGCCTAGCGCAGGTCCAGGCAGTAAGTAGTCATTCAAGCTGTGGCCTCTGAACTGGAACGAACAGTTAAAAACCACACGGTTCTTTCCGTTATGTTGAACCATATGGTGAGGAATGAACCATGACTCACCCCCAACGTCGACTTCTTCAGGAGGAAGTTTGCGTGCATAGTAAGATACTTCTAGCTTCTTTATTTCTTCCTTGTATGCAGCTGCTTTGATGGGGTCCCTTTCCAGTCGCTTTTCTGTGCTTCTTAAGTTGGACAGCACTGCCTCTTTAGGAGCCTGAATAAGAGGCATGTCTTTCTTGCGAAGGAGTGGGGTTGCATATCGGCTGACTCCGTCAACCAATACTCTGGTGGTCTGAGTCTGTAGAAGGTTAATGGCTTCTTCATCTTGTTTTGAGCTTGTAACCAGACCCTCTGACCTGATGGGTAGGACGTCGGCCTGCCAGAGTCTTTCAACAGTCTGGAAAAGCTCGACCATCGAAGGTTTAATTGTAATGTGCAGACACACAGATGGTATTAAAGTAGCTCAGTTTAAATGTATTGTATGAATTGCCCATTCTATTGAATAAAAAATATGGGGTGTATATTTACATTTAGTAAAACGTGGCTATGAAACATCAGGTACAGTGGTGCAGATGGATAAGCGCGTATCACCAACTTTTTGACGTTCAATCCCGCCTTTTGCTGAGCTTTTTTTTCCTCCCTTTTCAAATCTCGTATTAGCAATGGATTCTATTTACACTAAGTGAAAATTGCAGTATTTTTAGCAATATGCTATTTACACTAAGTGCAAATACCTAGTTACACTGTTAAAATAGCAGGATTTCTACTATCAAGTATACTACTTGTTGCAAATAGTGGCAATTATCTGTACTTCAGTATTGTAGTACATTATAAAACAGTATGCAATAATAACGTATCGAGTGTAAATTATAAAGCCCTCCCTACACCTACCCTAACCCTACCCCATACTTTATTTTCAACTTTTTGATTATTTCCTTAATTTTTATTGAAAATAAATGCCTTTACGATGTGATACGAGATTTGAAAAGGGAGGGAAAAAAAGTTTGGTAAAAGGCGGGGTCGATCGCGGCAAAAAGCCAAGGCCAAGCACTTATCCATCTGCGCCACTGGAGCTCATGTTCTGCTACCACTTTTAACTAAATCTAAATATACACTCCGTATTTTTTATTCCAGAGTAAGGGCAATTCATACAATACATTTAAACTGAGCTACTTTAATACCATCTCCGAACTTTCTACCACGTCTCTGCTGTTCTTCGGCTGGTTCTTCCTGTATACGTTGATTGACAAATGTCTCGTCCAGTCAGCGGTGAGTAATCTCAAACCAATGGCGCTGTCTCAAACTATACCTACCTTTTCCGGTTTGTCTGATTTGTCGTTGTGTTTTCTGACTTGTTAATTTGTTTTCAGATTTGTCCTTGTGTTTTCTGACTTGTTATAATGTTTTCTGAATTGTTGTTGTGTTTTCTGAATTGTTATTTTGTTTTTCAAAATTGCATTTGCGTTTGTAATTTGTTATTTTGTTTTCAGAATTGTGATTTGTTCTGCCACCGTACTTTTCAAAACGGAAACAAAATGGGGAGAAGGGGTCCGCTCTCTTTTCTGTATCAGTCCGGTTTTCTGTCACGGTGCACCTATGGTGAAGAGCGAGGAACGAGGAGAACGCTGGAGAATCAGGATTAACCGTCTTTATTGACATCACAGGAATCACATGTAGGACACGAGGATTGACGTTCAAAACCGGACAGAGAACTCACATCAGGAAACACCTTAAATAGCTACACAAGACATGATGAGAAACACCTCACCTATGATCAATAAACATAATAGTAACAGGAAACAGGAAGGACCAAATATGGGCATGGACATAACCTGGAGCACGTGGGGGAGCAAAACACACACGAAACACGGAACAGAGTCTGACATATAAGTTAAAATAAATAATGCTTTGCAATTGCAAACACAGAGCCAAAACAGTGATTTTTTTTTTTGGACATGCATTTATGTTAAATTCAGGCTTATATTTTAAAAACAGTAATTTAAAAACTATTGGTAAGCTAAGTCATACAACCAATCCATATTATTAATCACACATGGGTTATTGCAAAGTTTGTTTTGAGAGATTGTTCATAATAGATTGTGATTATTAAAATAAATACCGGTAACTCTCCATTTCAAGAATCAAGGGCTTGTGTTTGATATGATATAGGTATGCTATGATGGTCAAACAGATCATTGATAACATTACATGACACATTATTCATTTAAACACTTTCTTCTAGGAAAGAACTGTTATATAATTTGTTTTGTAAAACTAAAATACATTTTATTGGTGGTAAACAATGTGAATCTGTTCACCAATTTGCTCAGAAAGCAAAAATAAGTGCAAAGAGGAGATTTCTGAGCCACTAGCGACACCAAAAGAAATAGCAGACAGTTTCAAACAGGTTTCCTATTTCCCATGTTTATTATTAGTCAAATAAACAGCTAGTCCCGCCCCTAAACTCACGGTTGGCCCAATGTTCATACATCTGTAATGTTTTAATAGCGCTATGGTGATGCTTTGTATAACCTACAATAAATTATATTTTACAGTTGTCACTGCATATTAAGCAGACAGTATATTAAAAGTGAAAATGACATGAATTAGCTTTAAATCTGATCTTGGCCTCTTGGAGCAAATGGGAGCAATCATCATACGTGATTCAGTTCTGTGCTGGAAATAAAAGGAACGTGTGAGTCTCTTCAGTGCTGAGTTGCTGTCAGCCCGAGATGGCTAGATGAGTATGAGAATAAATCAGCTCGGTGTGACTGCAGTTCATTGAGAGCAACGCAGTTCATTCCTAGCATGATTGGCACACATGTTGCCATGGTTTTCTGCACTCACTGCCTGTGCTATTACAGTCTTTATTTTAAAGCTCCATATTTCTACTGTATTCCCTTGTCATTCATTTTGTCCTTCTTTCATTTGACTCAGGTCGACCTACTTAGCAAGAAGATTCTGTACATTTGTCTTTCTGACTATTATTCTTGTTATTGGGTTTATCATTTTCTAATTCTCCTTCTCTCATCTTCCTCTTTTTGTCTTTCATTTCATATCCTCCAAAACAGCCTCTGGATATACTCACACACATAAACACTTACAAGTGGTCACGGGCACGAAGGCGCAGTTTTAATTTAACTGAGCTGAGTGTTCACTGAAAAAAACACAGATTATTATTTCAAGTCATGAAACATATCACAGATCATTATTTCAAGTCATTTCAAGTTCATTTTGATGCGGACAAGACCTAGAGTAGTGATTTCCGAATGGGTACATTTTTAACTGAATTGGTTTGCCCAATTTAGACCGTATTATTTGTGAGCAGTTGCTAATAGGTGTGAATTATTGCATTGATCAGCCAATTAGAGCACTGCCTCCACTCATGTGACTTTTCATCTGTATTTCACTCACCTTCCTCTAAAACATTGTCTGTTGGTGTCTTTTTTGAGGCACTGATTTCCAGTGGCATCGGTTTTCAATGAAGTTTTGATTTTCTGTGTTTATGAAAGCAGTCAGTTTGAACACTACTTCTTTATTAATGTAATTAATTAAAAGTATAGGTGGTTAAAGGGAAAATCCACCTGAAAATGAAAATTCTCTTATCCTTTACTCACTTTCACACCATCCCAGATGGAATTTCTTTCTTCAGATGAACACAAAGATTTTTAGAAAATATTAGGTTTTTGGCCTGAGGTGATGGCTTTAGTTAAAACAATTTTAAATATTAGTATTTTTTCTTACACCTATTATTTCCCTTCAGAGGATTCATCAACTGTGGATTTATAGATGACTTTCATGTTAACTTGTACACTTGCATATATGGACTCAGAGATGGATCATTTTTCTAAACGTCTTTGTTTGTGTTTATCTGAAGAAAGAAAGTCATATACATGTAGGATGGTATGAGGGTGAGTAGAGAATTTTCATTTTTGAGTGGAGTATCCCTTTAAGAGGGCATTGCATGCGTTCATAGAGATCAGAGTTATTATAGTTAACAGATTACTCAAACTTTAACTGAATTTAAAATGAAAACTGAAAACATAAAAACTAAAAATATATTCAAAATATTAATAGTATCACAATGATACTAAAATAACACTGCCATGAGTGCTGTGAATTTATTCAAGCAGACTGAAAAGCTTCTCATTTGACCTCTGACCAGAAGTCAGATAAATGCAATGGATTATATAGTATTTAACAGGGCTGGTCTGTAAATGTGCTGATTTCCAAACTGCTCCACCTTCGAAACAACTTCCTCCCTCTTGACACGTCCCTCCCTTTCACTCCCTCTCTCTTTTTCTCACACCCTTCCTTGTCAGACAAACATTTTTTAAGAGTGAACATGATGTTTGTGGCTTAAACAGGACAGTCTGCCTCTTATGAAGTCTATGTTGACAGCATCATCCTATAACAGCAACAGTTCACCCAACGAATGTGGAATATACAGAACAACAATCTACAATAACAGGTAAATGACTTGGCGCAATAAATTTGTCACATTTCAATCTGTGTATCCAGTAGGTTCACAGGCATATGCATTTACTAGGAAAATACAGTCAGTTTGGCTTGAGAAAGACTACTATGGAATATGTGGAATTTTTCAGTCTATACGCACTTGTAAACATTTGAGGCACCATATACTGTGGCGTTGTTTGTTATATTGACACTTACAAGTTTACTGCCCTTTCCACTGAATGACAGCAATGTGAACATGATAAAAGGTCTTTGAGGGCCATACCTGCAGATGGAGCTATATATAGCTGTACAAACAACTCTCTTCACTTAAGATAAGAACAACATTCAGTAAACCAAGGTCAAAAAATTGAGTTATATCTCTAAAACTAGAGATAAATTGACTTACTTATTTCCTTATTAAAAATAAATAAATAAATAAATAAAACCATGAGAGAGCAATGCAGGTTACCGAAAAAATTATATATGAACGATAAAACTGCTGATTTGATTTCAGGAATGAAAACAGAATGCTAACAAATGTATTTTTTAATAACAATATCCATCGAGTTCTTAACTTTGAGACTTATTTAATCAGTGTGTCAATCTCATTCTGTTTATTATCTATCAATCACAGAAAATGATAACAGATCTGGGGGGTGTTTTTCTCTTGTCTCTTTTTCCTTACACTGTCATACCAACTTCTTCCCCTTTCCTCTTTCTTTCTCCCCACCACATCAGTAAAATCCATTTTGCAAATGATTCTTTACAGCCACAGGGATGGGAATGAAGGTGCTATTTTTAGCACTGACCAAGGGAGGAGAGAGAGAGAGTGAGGTGCACGGCAGAGGGCGAGCAAGCAAACAGGCAAGAAGAGAGAAAGAGAGAGGGAGGGAGACGGGGGAGAAAATCATTATTTTTTTGTGTGTGTAGCAGCAGTTGGAGGCTCTGAGCTGAGGCAGGGAGCGGAGGCAGCAGCAAGGAAGAGGAGACGAGACAAGAGGAGTGGAGGAAGAAGAGAACAACAGCAAAGCCAGGCAGACGGAGAGACCCCGCTCAGGTGGGACACGACACAAACTGCTGGCCTCAATAGAAACCAGAACGATGATTACATCATATGTCAGGTCTTTACATATAACACAGTTCCAATTTTGTTTTCAGAATAGATTATGAATATATTTTAGGTTCTGATTCATGAGGATTAAGGCCAGAGATTCTTTGAATGTCATCAATTGTTGTCAGAAATGGCCATCCACGCCAGATGTCCGTCATAATCGGTTGTGTTAGACAGACCTGCTTTGATCTTGAAGTATATTGTGTTTTTTCCCTTCATAGATTGGCATACGAGCATTCAAGGGCTGGGAAAATCCAAACAGGTTTAGGTGGCAAGAATCAGGTAGGGAAGGGTGGGAATCGGTGCTGGTTTGTATACATTGGTCTGCCACAATAAAGAGGGGTGTTCAGATGATTTGGGCATGGGGCGGTGGGGGCGTAGGGAGGAGCTGGTTCATGGTGTGGGTGTGTGTGGGTGTGTGTGTGTGTGTGTGTGTGTGTGTGTGTGCGTGTGTGTGTGCGTGTCCGTGTGCGTGTGTGTGTGTGTCTGTGCTTTCCAATAGCTATGAAATCTGAGCACAGCCTGGGATGTGATGGGAAGAGGCGTTGCCATGGAGACTGGGCTTGCACGTATTCCTGTAACCAATCCCTCCCATTATATACATTGATTTTTGGCATTTACTGTACAGTGCATCAATAAGGAATGATCGGGCAGGTAATAACAACTCCAAAAATTATGCTGTTTAATTATGAATGGAGCAATAATGTGGGTCATTAATGTCAAAGCCAACAAAAGAAGATTAGATGTCTGTGAGTTAAAGTATATGTATTCTGGCGTCTGTTGGTAACAATTTATAATTAGGTTAACATTACAATTTGTTAACATTAGTTAACTACATTAGTTAACATGAGCTAACAATTTAAAACTGTTTTAATGCATTTATTAATTTTAGATGATGTTAATTTCAACATTTACTAGTGCATTCTTAAAATTAAAATTTGTATTTTTAATATTATTTATTGGACCCAAGTTAACATGAACAATTAGGCGTTGTATTTTTGTTAACTAATGTTTAAAAAGACAAATACTGTAACAAATGTATTGCTCATTGTTAGTTAATGCATTAACTAGTGTTAACTAATGGGTAAAGTGTTACCAATTAATTTTGTATCCTGGTTGCGAATTGCAAATATATGTGTTGTTACGGTTCCCTGGAGAAAACTGTTTTGTTCGGAGGTTGCGCTTTCCTAGATCAGGAGAATGAATGGCGTTTCAGTTATGTTTCATGAATCTACTTAAATTGTCTAAAATGCCTGAAGAGAAATAGAAAAAGTAAGAGGATATATAATAGTAATGTTAATACCATAGACCAGACCATTTGATCTTGAATTTGGTGAGGAATATTTGAGTTAACATATCATGAGTGATTCCATTCTTAAGCATATCACATATATGAATGATAATTTATAGCAAATTATGATAATTAACAATATTATATAATATTTATTTAAAAATTAAAAGATATTGTATATTTTAAATATATACTTTAATAAATTGCATCTGTTCTTTTTGTCAGCAGTACCGTGATGGTAATGGTGGTGTATTTGTTGCATTTTATTTGTGATTTCAATGGAACAGTTTTCAGAGAGATGAGAAGTGGTCTACGACACGATATGTGGAGGCAGCGCTCCGTGCTGAATATTGCTGCTGTATGCGTATGCTGCCTATGACTGGTCTGCAATTGATTTGAGGAAAGAATAACACTTAATGTAACAAACTTTAATGTTTTGAACAAGTTAATTGCTGATTTTTAAGGGGCTGAGATGAAAAGGACAAAACCTTTCTGTTTCTAGGGAGACAGGTCTGATAATCAAGAGACTTAATGTGAGGTCACATTTTAAGACATTTTTAAGACCACTCTCCATTTTACTCTCCATTTAATCTCATTGCTTAAACAACTGATGTATTTAAGAATCTGAAACACTTTGCAATAAGGTTTCATTTGCTAATATTAGTTAACTATGTTAGTTAACATGACCTAACAATACTTCTAAAGCATTTATTAATTTTAACATTTACTAATACATTATTAAGTCAAAAGTCGTATCTGTTAATACAATTTAATGGACTTGAGCTAATGTGAACTAACATTGTTTTCTAACTAATGTTAATTAATACTTTAGAAAATGTATTGCTCATTGTATAGTTAATGTTAACTAAAGGGCTCTTATTGAAAATAATTATCAAGAAACCTTAGGTATGATTTTTCTTTCTCATCATTTACATATCTATTTAATGGCACACTATTTCCCCTTTTACAGTCATGCGTCCCAGGTCCAGATTACTGGCTAAACGCGGCCTTCCCACCATCAGGGAGGGCTATGAAGAGCTGGTGCAGGACCTGAACCAGACCAACAGCCAGCACACCACCACACAAGACTACTTCCTTTCTATCTGCCATCTGGCCCGGCCCACCTTTCCTCTGCATGAGCCCGATTGTGACATCCTCTCCATCGGCCCTTTGGATTCTCCAAAGCCCTGCCTACGACTGCAACGCCTGCGTCAGCATCTGCAGCATCCGCAGCCCCACACCTCCACAAGCAGCGACCAGACTGTTGAACAAGCCCATAAAGAGAAAGAGACCACCAGATCTGCTCCATCAGAACCGCTGCAGGCCCAGGCTGCCCCAGAGGAGGACAACGGATGCAGAGATGACATCCCAGGCCCCGCAGATCCGCTGGAGTACCTCTACAGCCACAGAGGTGTGCTAGCGCACTCCACCAGAAGGGGCAGCATTCCCCCGCGCCGACCACGCAGCGACACCTTCCCATGCTGTTCCTCGACACCTGATGTCCAGCGGAAAAGCAGCTGCCCAGAGCTTTGTCTGCCTGAGACGGTCCCTGCGGTGACGGTCCTGCAGCGGTCGCCGCTCAGCAGGAAGAAGCTGGATGAAGGCAGCCTGGCTGCACGCAGTTGCACTCCCAACAAGCTCGACGGCACCCCTGCTGGTTGGAGGGGAAAGAGCAGTCGTTGCATGGACAAACAGACTATAGTGTCCCACTGGATCTCAGAATGCCGCAGCGCATGGAAGGAAGCCCGCATTCGCGCATGCATGCTGCCCGCCATTGCCGAGAAGTAATCTACGCCTGCGAAAATCTCTTTCCAGTGAGGTTGAATATCACGTAGTGTAACGTGGATTATTGTGGAGTTATGACTTTGCACTTCAGGTTTATATGCATATAAATTTTTTATGTATTTTTAAATTTGTGACCCTATCCACCTTTTTCTTGTCGTAAAAATGGGCGCGGCCATTTGGAAAATATATGGGTATGGCTTCCGGTTTCATCTGCGTCCACTCCGTCCAGCTATTTTTAGCTGAACAAAACAGTTCGTTTTGCTGCTTGATATTGAAAGTTGGTGTGTCTTATCATATTATTTTAATGTATTATCTTAAATTATGAACACACTGGTTTGTAGTGCAAACAGTTTTACCGTTTACTGCACGTTGTTATTCTCCTCGTTATTTACCTATAGCGGTTAATGAACCGGAAGTCTCACCCATAGGCTTACTTCCGCGTTGAAGAAAAAGGTGGATAGATCAGGGTTCCTCAAATCTTGCCCTGGAGGGCCAATGTGCTGCAGAGTTTAGCTCCAACCCTGATCGAATTCACCTGCCTGTGATTTTGTAATGATCCCAAAGACATTGTTTAGCATTGATTAACATGCTCAGGTGTGTTTGATTAGGGTTAGAGCTAAACTCTGCAGGAAAGTGGATCCCTGCTATAGATGGTGCCGTGTCGATACCACACCATAGTGTAGAGATACAGTGAATGTCAATAATGACTGAGTCAGTCCAGTAATGTCCAGTCGTGATCAATAAATACACTGATTGTTGGATGCCTTTAACATTGTTTGGTGAGGTTTAAAAAATAAAAAGCATCATCAAAATTGCAGTTCTAATATGCGAAACTCGCATAATATGTAGTTTAAAGGATACAGCAATGCATAATATTCACAGATAAGAATCTCACTGCATGTGTCCACAACTATATTTGACTGGGAAGACCCAGGTTTGAACAAATTTGCATATTAGGCAGCTACTGTGATGCAGAATGAATATGTCATGCTTCCTTGTAATATTATCAAACATCTGATGACATTTCCAAGATTTTTTTGGGAAACAGGTTCAGCAAACAATCTAACTAGGATTAGGATGCATTTCCACCACGGAAATGTTCAGAGATATTATGTCCAACTGTTATTTCTATATAATGTCTCAAGCAAGTGCTTCTTTATTCACATTAATAGAGGTAGGTATTTCGCAACAGAATGGCTAAGGAAGCAAGCTATAATAATTCACTGCCACCTTCTGACAACAAAGACAAAATGAGTCATGTTGAAAACGGCTATCGTGTTTGTGTTCTGGATCTTGTTTTGCAAATTAAAATAAAATGGAGCATGGTATAACAGCTTGCAAGCACAAAAATCAGCTTTAGAGTGAACTGGATAGTCCGGCTGGAGGATAAATGATTAAATGTCCTTGTTAGGAATCACCGTTGTTCAACAACAGATCTGACCTACATCATTTTGATATTCAGAACTATGGCAAAAGGCCAATGTAGAACTGCAGTGTTATCATGTTAGACTGTTTGTACACACCCAGAAAATCCTGTTCTCTCTGCTTTGATTTGGTGTTTCAGTATTTTAAGATCGTCTTACTGTTAAAAGAGTAATTAGTATGGTTGCATGCGAATTTGTAAATTATTTTCTATTATGCATATGACATTTCTTTAAATTCTTATTATGTATGTAATGATTTCAGAGAAACGGTATATTACACTATATGAGAAAAGGAAATTTTGTTGTTTGTAAATTTTCAGCAACCTTGTAAATTTTCACTTTTTTAAATTAATAAAATGTCTGTGTTTTATGTATGAATTCTGTGTGTTTTATCCCCCTGTTCCATCAATTATATTAAAAATGACAATGAGTCTTCTAAGAAAATTTGTAGTCTATTCCATTAGCTGTAATGTTGACCAGACAAAATCTATTAACTTGATGACTTTTGGAATCTATTATTTATAAAATGTTATTGATCCATGGAAAAAAAGTTAATGAACATTATGGTTTAGCATAATGTCCTCTACAGCTGCAACTACTGTAATTTCACATTAAACATTTTTACAGTGTTTCTTGATTTTTACAGTATAGGAACCCTATAGCTCCTCGAATGAAGGGTGTTGTGTAGGGTGGGGGTGTGACACAGTTGATTAACACAGGGGGGATGGGGTGGTTATTCTCTCTAATCACATGAGCTTGAATGGTTCATAACGTCCCCACCCCACCCATAAACCTTAGTTACACACCACATGAAATAAAAATCATAACGCATATACAAAATAACGAAGAGCATATATTTCTATACAATTATGCAATCACATAGTTATGGTATAAAAACATAAAACAGTTCCCTAGTTTACAGAGCATTAAATATTTAAAAGATAGGCTATTCAACAATGCAATAAATAAAACTGTGATCCTTGTGTTGTTTTCTTGATTTAAACACTTTAATGTGCTAAAATAAATAATCTAAACTGAAGCTTCTAATAAACTGATCATTGAACAATCACACACCAATTGTGTGGAGTTTGGTGCCATTGTTTGTGTTTGTGTATTGCTAATTAAAATTAACATTTTTCATAACAGCTGTTGTCATCCCTGTCCTGCCACAGAAAAACAGGGGGATGAGGAGAGTTGACACGGAAAGAGCAGAAACAATCTAACGCTTTTTATCAATATACCAGAAAGACGGCAGAATTGAAAGACTGTCTTTGAAGTGAGAACTATAGATATTCATGCAGGTGGAATAAAATATAGCCTACATTTTTTTCAAGGATTTATGGTTTTCTTCAGTGTTGGGGGGATTTTATGACTGTTTACTACCACACAAAGATGGGTAAACTATAATTAACAATGTTTGGGTGAATTATCTCGCATAGCTGCAGCCCCAAGAAAAGGGAAGGTTATCTCCAGCTCAGTAGGTGGTGGGAATGCACCTTTTGTTTGTTTGCCAATCGCCATAAAAAGCCAGAAGAAGAAGAAAGGGAAGTAAGGTAGTGTTTGCAGCCCCATACTGTTCAATATTATGATAAATTACATTTTTGATCAGGTTGCTAGCAAAAAACCCTACAAAGCATGAAACAGTAGATGTACACGTACCAATAAGTAGAGCAGAGGTCAAAACCATCATAAAGCAACATTCACTTAAAATATGGCAGGGATATTGGAACACAGCGGATACAGGATGTAATTTATACAGTATACAAAATCAAGTAGTCACAAGCATGAGGAAGAGCAGAAGCCCAAGGGAGCAGATGTTAGTCTCACGTCTTAGAATGGGTCACACTGGTTTAAATACAACATTGCACAGAATAGGAAAACATCCCACTGGATTATGCACTTATTGTAATGTACAAGAGACAGTGAAGCAAATACTGTTAGACTGCAAAAAATATGAAGATAGGGCAGAATTAAAGGCACAAATGGATGAACAAAGCATGACACTGGAGCATTTATTAGGGAAAGCATTTGGGAGAATACACAAATTATTAATGTTATTTTTTGAAAAACACTGGGTTAAGTGAAATAATTTAATAGGGATTTTTTTCTCTCTCTCTCTCTCCACCTCTCCTTTGATATCAGTCTAATACCCACACTCCAATCTAGTAGGTGGCGGTAATGCACCTTTGAGATGAGTTGCCAACCGCCATTAAACCTGAAAGAAGAAAGGGAAGTTATGGTAGATACAAAGGTTAACACTTCTCAAACATCTGCGATATGTAATTTATTCAGGTTTCAAGTGCCCTCAGTGCCTCTGCTGGACTGTTAGATACTGTAGAGGAGGCGCGGGAACACTGCAGCAGGTAAAAAACTATTGATTCGCGAGCGCATCCCTCCTTCAAACCGGTTTCAGGTCGCCGAAACTGGATTGAACAGCTAGTCCGCTCATTTCATATCATTTAAAAATTGTCGTCGTATTTGTTCAAATATGTGGTAGTATTCAGTAAAAGATTCATTGTTCCTTTTCTACTTAAACATCTAAGTGAAATAATGTTTTATACCAAAAGCGAGCTGTTGTGTGTTGTGCTTTTGACGTAGCACAGTAACGTTAATGGGAAAGTGAGCAGCATTACATAACATCACACGGACAGCTGGTGTAATCCCATTCCCAGCATGCACTGATTCTCACGACACTACTGCTCACTCTTTTATTATTACTTCAATAACACTTTAGTGCCATTGTAGACCGTGTTCAGATGCATTTGTAGTTTGTATGGCATGTGGTATCTTTTCACTCAACTGGTTTATCTTGCAGTCAGTCAAAACTTCCTTGTGTTTTAATGGCTGTTTTGGTTCTTCTCCAGCTCTTTTACTGGCTGTGCTCTTCCTGGTGTCCCACAATGCTGTCTGAACAAACCTCAGCTTGTCGGCAAGATCAGTCTGTGCTTTAGCAGTGGTGCTTTGGCCGCCCTTCGCTGGTAAGTGATGGTCGCATTTAATTTAAAGGGGTCATATGATGCTTTTTTGAAGATCATTATTTTGTGTATTTGGTGTAACAGAATTGCACGATGCGCAAAACTCCGCATTTGAACCGTCAATAGCAAATACTTAAACTAATAACAAAACAGTAGCTGATTCAGAAGCGCCAGATTGTCATAGCAAAGTCAGAATTACCTCCTCTCCTAGGTTCACGAAATGGTCGTCCATAAAATGCATTGCTGTTCTGTTGTAAGTAATCTTAAAGATTCCTAAATGCATCTACTTTCGGAAGACCAAATAAAGTGCTTTTGCTTTCGCCTAGAAACACACAGCGTCTCCCTGACATGGCTGCTTCAACACTAACTGCGGTTACTGAAACCACGCCTTCTTTCTTTGCGTGAACATTTGGGCGCATTATGCAAATATTTCCACACAGTGAGGTAGATGTGTGGGGGCGTGTTAGAATGAGCCGTTTTAGGAGGGCGTGGCAGAGTCTTAACTTTTATAAAGAATATCTCTTTGGATTTGAGACTTTAGTCTTTGCAACTTCAGGGATCTTATCTATGCACAATCAGCTTGTAACACTCCAAAGAGAAAGGAAAACTTGAAATCGCATCATATGACCCCTTTAATAAAACACACTTGTGTCAAATGTGTAGATAAAATACATCCAGCTTGAAATTAATGTTTATAAAAATTATTGCTTAAATAGCATAATGTCTCCGATATACTTGCATAGTTACTTTAAATTGCCTCCACATGATCTACATTTATTAATTTAGCAGACAGATTTATACAAAGGCAATCATATTTGTCACCGCTAACTACATACTAAAGATGTAAATGGGGTCTTAAATAGGCTGTCGTTATATTGGACATGGTAAGAGTTTAGGCTGTGCGATATGCGATAACTCATTAAATAATGCGATATGATAATGCTTAAAGTGCCACATGCTCAGATGAAACCGTTTTACTCAGCTGTTGCTGAGTCAGTTCTGTGAACTTCTATAACTATCTTGTCATATACAGTATATATGGTTTGTATGTATGTATCAAGAGCTCCTGTAAAACCACAACAAATTCCTTGTGTTTGCCCACACTTAAGTGGTGAATAAAGCTCATTCTGATTCTAATATAACTAGCATACATGTTTCACTTTTTGTGAGAAGAAAGCACCCCTACAACAACTTCTGAAAGTGAATGGTAGTTTAGGAACTGAATAATAAAAAGGAGAAATACAACACTGCTTAATATTTACTCTATGAATTCAATATGCACTGATTCTTATTTAAGCTACATAAGTTATTTAGGTAAGAGCAGTGAGTGATTTTCTCTTCGTCTTTTGTTCATGGCCCCAAATATTGCAAGACATAGCGATATGCATATTGCGATATGTACATTTGCGATATTTCGATAATTTCGATATATTGCACAGCCCTAGTAAGAGTGAACATAAGGCTAAATGGTGGACACCACATGGGGATGTTTTAGAAATGGTGTGAATAGGGTTGGGCGATATGGACAAACATATTATCACAATATTTTTTCCATGTCATTCAATATCAATATTTATTATGATATTTTGCTCATACCATAAATGGGCAAGGACATGCATACCACATGTTTGTTAGACCTCAGAAATGAATGCAAGCTTAACCTAGTTTAAGTAAACTCCACAGAGTAATCTAACCTTTTTTTCTTTCTTCTGGATTCTTGTTTTATTACATTTCTTATTAAAAAGGGTGTCTAAAGAAATTAATTCTTAAAACTTGAACAATTTAATTTTTTTATAGAATTAATGTGCATAAAAAAATATCATTTTTATTTTTGTCAAATAGGGTGCTGTACAACTGAATTATTTTACTGTATAAATTAAAACATTTAATTAAAATATTTTTATGATATTCTTTATAATAATATGCAAGCTACAACAACACTAATAATAATAATAATAAATGTAATGTTGTAATAAATTGTACTGATAAAATAATACTACTTATGAAGTATTGTTGTTGACTTTGCATGTTTTTGTCAATATTTTTAATCAAATAAAATGGTGAAATTCTTGTAAAGTGAATTCATAGCAGCTCTGGAGGTGAAATTCATTTGGAGTGTCTTTATATGAGATGCTCACAGGTCAAAGATGAAACGTGGTTTTTGAGCATCAAAACAATAACCATTTAATAAAGTTTTGGGGATTTTTTTCTCCCCGTACATTAGAATGTGTCCTGTTTAATTAAAAAAATTAATTTGAGCAAAAAATAATGACTATCATACATTTTTACCATGATCTTACCAGAACAAAAATGCAATTCAGTGTAACAATAATTTGTACATCAAAAAATCATGTCAGGTATATTTAGAACAAGAAACATTAGATGACATTAAAGGAACACGCCACTATTTTTGAAAATAGGCTCATTTTCCAACTCCCCTAGAGTTAAACAGTTGAGTTTTACCGTTTTACCGATCTTCGGATCTGGCCATAGCACTTTTAACTGCAGCTTAGCATAGATCATTGAATCTGATTAGACCGTTAGCATCTCGATGATATTACGCAGCGCCTGAAAATAAGCTTATTGGAAGTTACCTAGCTGGGGACTGTTTTCAGGTACTGTGTAATATCATTGCGCCTGCTGCACCCATAGTACGGCAGCAAAGTTCCTCGATTATTACAGAGTATAGTTCCTAGCCATATCGTCCTAGAAAATTGCAACTTTTCATTTTCCGTTGGTCTTGGTACATGATGTAACTACAGAAGAGTCAAGTTTTAAATAGGAAAAATATCAAAACTCTTTGGTCATTTTTGATCGAGATGCTAACGGTCTAATCCGATTCAATGATCTATGCTAAGCTGCAGCTAAAAGTGATACCGCCAGACCCAGAGATCGGCTGAATGGATTCGAAAACGGTGAAACTCAACTGTTTAACTCCAGGGAAGATGGAAAATGAGCCTATTTTCAAAATAGTGGCGTGTTCCTTTAAAAGACTATGTAAGGATCACAGTGCAGCACCCAAAAACAAATTTATTGTCATTTTTAAATATTTACTAATCTTTGACCCTCATACAAATTTCATCATACAGTATGCCATCACATGTGATTGAGTATGTGCAGTAGATGAGTAGATGAGTAGATGAACTGTAGCGCTCATTGACCCAGAAGAACACTGAACATACATGTTATGCAGATATTTTAGCATCATGCACCTGATTGTTTAGAGGTACTAGGCTAGATTAGGAATATTGGATTAAGTTTATCATCGATATTGTGCATTTATTTTTTCTGATAAATATTTATGTTGATTTATCAGCCAGCCCTAGGTGTAAATATGTTCTTCCAAAAATATCAGGGATCTTTGAATTTCAGCCATTCTTTCAGTCTTTCTATAATTGGTGATGTTGTGTGGTCCTTTGCACAATAATGCAGAGGGTCAGTTGGACGTCATACCAGAGATTGCAGTCTCTTTCATTATTATTCTGAGGCTGTTTGATGGTTCTTTGGCCTTAAACTCAAATATTGCTTGGTTAATATGTTACTTTTTCCTTTCTTTAATTTCATCTGTAGATTTGATCCAGTTCCATCTGATTGGGTTTGTCCGGGCTGTCTTCTCTTTTTGGTCCAACAGAAACGCTTCATTTAGTAGCCATGGTGTCCAGACCTGGAGACCTTCCAGGTAAAGGAGAGAGGCCTGTTTATTTTATAGTGCAGTGCCTAAAATGAAATTTTTGAAGGCTCGTCAAGGGTTTTAACATACTTTAACTTTCATTTTTAATAACTTTAAGAGACAGGATATGACAACAGTTCCTCTCTTTAAATGCATTAAATTGTGGCTCTTTGAAGTAGCTGTTTGTTCAGATGTTGTTGACAGAGTACTTTGCTCTTTTGCCTCAGCCCTGGAAGCAGGTCCAGGTGCTTCAGAGGGACTCCTCGGAGGGATGTCCATCCCTGTCGGGATGACCCGTCGAGCTCTCAGCTATGACGATAATCTTGAGCGCCCTATGTCTCCACCTCCAACCGACATTAATATTAACAACCTGTGGAGGCGACCTGTTATACCTGAGAGGAAGTTTGCACGACTTGCTGAGGTGCGTGTATATTGCTTATTCTGTGACCAATTTGCCCACAGGAACATAAACTGAATGTCACAATAAATCAGTTTGGTTGGAGCATGCCTGTTCTCAGTCTCAATTTGACCCTGCCCTTCTTTGATTGAGAAACAGTCTAGTGCAATTCAATACAAAGTAGGGCTGGGCGATATGGCCAAAAAAATGATATCTCTGTATATTTTGGCGGAATTGTGATATACGGTATAAATCTCTGTATTTTCTACATTCTATTTGGATTAAATAAATAAATAAATATATATTTTTTATTTATATATATATATACAGTGGGTACGGAAAGTATTCAGACCCCCTTAAATTTTTCACTCTTTGTTATATTGCAGCCATTTGCTAAAATCATTTAAGTTAATTTTTTTCCTCATTAATGTACACACAGCACCCCATATTGACAGAAAAACACAGAATTGTTGACATTTTTGCAGATTTATTAAAAAAGAAAAACTGAAATATCACATGGTCCTAAGTATTCAGACCCTTTGCTCACTATTTAGTAGAAGCACCCTTTTGATCTAATACAGCCATGAGTCTTTTTGGGAAAGATGCAACAAGTTTTTCACACCTGGATTCCACTGCACACAAGAACCCACACCTGGATTTGGGGGTCCTCTGCCATTCCTCCTTGCAGATCCTCTCCAGTTCTGTCAGGTTGGATGGTAAACGTTGGTGGCATTCCTTCACTGAAATCTGTGAAGTTTAGCGGAGAATCGCATGCACTAGGCTGGTGCACTCCTGACAGGAAATTGGAAATATTTCCATGACTTTCTAACATTTACAGATGGAGAATATACCTGTGAAATTTAAGTTATGAACTGAGAAAAATAGCACATCTCAAACGCATTAAACCCCGCAAGTAACGTCTCTGTCAGCAGCACATGTGTCTGTCAGAGCATCTGACTGGATTGAGCCGCTTTAAACCATACGTGTTAACTATATCTTACCAGTTATTTTAAAGCCCTTAATATAAAGCATGTCTCATGTTTAGGAAAAATTGGATTATGCCCTTTCCCTCCAGCAGTTCACTCTATGTCCTCTGCTATTATTCACATGCGCTCGTATCAAACTACTGTATATCAATATAGGCGGTATTGCCTCATACCATATCGCTTATAAAAAAATATATTGATATATAGGGTTGGGTATCGTTTTTTTTTTTTTTTTTACGATACCGCTGCCAAATCGATACTTTTTAAAACAGTACCGGTGTCTGAACCGATACTTAAGAAAAAAAAATTACCCAAAATAGGATGGGTTGGCTATAAACACATTTAATGTCCGTTTCATTCACCTGGACGCCAGAGGGCGCCCTCGCGCAGAAACTCCACGTGCATCACAGAAGGAATAGAACTCAGGAAATCCCTAATATGGACAAAGGCAATCATTGTAACTTGAGTAAACAGAAGATATAAATGTTTTGAATGGAAAAAACAAAGACTATAAACACTCGACTGCGACAATGTATAGTTTATCTGTATTTATTCAAGCCATCTTTGTTTGTTTTCATCATAATTAAGTATATTTATAATCCATT
>NW_015506238.1:98541-108793 GCF_001515645.1 Sinocyclocheilus grahami | reverse complement strand
GGAACCTTAAGTGCAGTAGAATTTTTTTTTGTAACCTTGGCCAGATCTGTGCCTTGCCACAGTTCTGTCTCTGAGCTCTTCAGGCAGTTCTTTTGACCTCATGATTCTCATTTGCTCTGACATGCACTGTGAGCTGTAAGGTCTTATATAGACAGGTGTGTGGTTTTCCTAATCAAGTCCAATCAGTATAATCAAACACAGCTGGACTCGAATGAAGGTGTAGAACCATCTCAAGGCTGATCAGAAGAAATGGACAGCCCCTGAGTTAAATATATGAGTGTCACAGCAAAGGGTCTGAATACTTAGGACCATGTGATATTTCAGTTTTTCTTTTTTAATAAATCAAAAATGTCAACAATTCTGTGTTTTTCTGTCAATATGGGGTGCTGTGTGTACATTAATGAGGAAAAAAATTTACTTAAATGATTTTAGCAAATGGCTGCAATATAACAAAGAGTGAAAAATTTAAGGGGGTCTGAATACTTTCCGTACCCACTGTATATATATTTACTTTTTTTACATCCTGCCCAATATTGTACAATGAAACAATGTTTAAAGGCAATGAAAACAAATGTACTGAAAGTAACCATGTAGGCTATGCTATATATTATGTGCAAAAAAGGGGCTAAAATCACATTACATTGTAACATTACAATCTAAAAACAAAAACAATGCTATTTAAAGCAGAAGGTAAATTCACTAAACTAAGAATGAATAAAAACAAAAGCATAGATTAATTGCATTATATTTTGATTACCCCATTACAATAGACACTTTACTGCTATCGTAAAATACACTTAGCCTACTTTTGGGTTTAAAATTCTACACATGGCACATTTACTGTCCAACTACACATATTTTAGTAAAATGTATATTTTAGTCAGAATTATTGTGCTCCTATTCTATTGCACTCCGTCTGTTTGGCGCGCATGTGTGCAGTGGCATTCCTTCACTGAAATCTGTGAAGTTTAGCGGAGAATCGCATGCACTAGGCTGGTGCACTCCTGACAGGAAACCTGTCTCATGTAATCGCTCAATCAGTGTTTCAAACGCAGAAAGATGACAATGGCTTGTAAACAATGTCACGTAATGTCATATTTACCACAGAAAATCATATTTGGGGACCATGAACTCATTAGTCAGCTAGAAAAGGGAACTCTAGAGAGGAGCATTTTGCTTAATATGTACCATATAACATTTTTTATTTTTTTTTACTGTTCTTCAATATTTAATTTGTTTGAAATAAATCTGTCAAGTTTTTCTGACAGCTACCATTTAAATGTTTATATTTCAAAAAACGAATGGGAGTAGAAATATAATTATGTAATTTAAAGTTAGTATTATAAATTTTATATTACAAAAACTTTGTATACAAATCAGCAAATTTCAACCTTTCCATATTAACTCTCAGGTATATTTTACAGTATTAGTTGAGATTTTTTTTTCCTTGAGAAAATTTGCCAAGTCCTGTTATATATTCAAAATAATCTATATTGAATCAAATCGAATCAAATCACAAGCTTGTTGAAGGATAATCTAATCGAGTTGTGAAATGTGTGTCAAAACCCAGCCCTAATGGGGACCATTAACTGTTTGGTTACCCACATTCTTCAAAATAACTTTTATGTTCAACAGAAGAAAGAAACTCGTTCAGGTTTAAAACAACTTGAGAGTGAGTAAATTTTCATTTTTGCAGAATTATCAGCAGTTAGTACTTAAAAGAAGAGAGAGAACCTGCACTTAAAGGCACTATGTAATTTTCGCCACTAGAGGGCGCGTATTCAAAATAAACAAATAATCAAAGGCGTAGTTAGATGACGCTGTGACTGAGTGTGGAGTCATGGGAGTTGTCGTCTTCATCCCCACAGCCGATGCAATCCTATGGGACTCGGGCAGAAATCATGTTCATGGGTGAGTTAATGATTTATTAACGTAGTAGAATGAAGGAGGGTGAGGCTGAAAGCCGTCGAAAAGATGTATTAACATCGCAGTATGAAGCAGAGTGAGGCGGAAAGCTGTCGAAGCGAAACGAGGCCGCTGAATGAGCGTGACACACGGCTCGAAAGCAGCTGAGCTTTTATTATGCCACAGTCGACCGCTTCCGCTCCTTCCGGTCGTGTGTATGTGGGGGGGAAAAGCAACGCTGTTTTATCATACTTGATACGTTTGAAAGTTCTGTTATTATGCTACTCTGTGCGGTCGTCACCTGTCTAATAAAACGCATAACATATTAAAGCGTCTTTGGTGTTTCCATGTTTTCTACGAAACAGAACCGGAAATCGAGGGGTTATGACGTTATTGGCAGGCGACACAATGACACTATGGACACGGTCCGTGTCACTAGTTAAAATTGCTTATTTCTCTGGATTTAAACATTCTTCGAAACATTTGGGATAATGTAAGTACACAAGTCAGCAAAATATATAACACTGTTCTAGGGGTTTTTGGATATTTTAATAAAAAAATCGTCCATATTGTGCCTTTAACCTTTTCACAGGCATTTTGTTTTCATAGATATCGACAGATATAGTGATGTATCATTAAAGGATTGTCTAGTAGTATATCGATTATCACAGAACTGCTGTATTGTGATATTATCGGTATTGTGAGCTGTGTATTGTATCGTGATTCCCACCGCTAGTATATATGTATACATATGTATAAATACTAGCAAGGATGCTGAAAAAGTGACTGTAAAGACATGTATAATGCTGTAATTCTGTATTTTGTTTTTACTTTATCAAAGAATCCTGAAAAAATCTTCCACAAAAATATTAAGCAGTACAACTGCTTATATTTTAAAATATTTCCCAATAATAATGTTTTTTTCGCCCGTGTAAAAACGTCTTTTAAACCCATTTTACATCATTTAGACCAGCCAGCTTCTCTCAGTGTCAACACACCCAATGTCATTCCTGTATGTTCACAGGGGGCTTTGCCCTGCAGTCCTATAAAGGAGCTCAGAAACCCACCCCTATGGAAGTGATGAAAGCCCAGGCCACCCGCTTGGCCGAAGACTCCAACTTCCAAGCTCCCCCCAAGCTGGAGATCCCCACCATGGAGGGGAAGAGACAGATGACCAGACCTCACAAACTCAAACACCGGGACATGAACGTCCTGACACCCTCTGGATTCTAAGTGAACTCCTTACATCAACCTCAACTGTACACATAGTGAACCTGTAGCTGGTCTACCCTCTCTCTTACTCCCTTGTGCTGTCATGCTGCTGGGTCACTGCAGTAATAATGGCTTTTCCCTATCACAGATTCATCCTTTTGCTAGTGTCTTAAGTAAATGTTCGTCCTCAAAAGATGTTGTGTGTGTGCGTAGCAGCATTGTTGTTGGTGCTGTTGTCTTTTGTTTGCCTTTTCCTTGCTTTGCCTTTAAATCTTTCCTTTAAAGTGTTACTTTAAGTTAGTATGTGTGAGAACATGCATTCGTTGATGTTTTTGGATGTACTGTGGTGTAATTATTCATGGCTTGACTGAACAAAAGCAGTGTTTTTAATGTGTTGTTTTTTTTTGTTCCATCACAAAACAGTTTTTTGTTAGAAAACTGCTTAGAGCTTATTGTCATATATTGAGAAATGATGTTGTGATTTCCTGTGTAACATCAATACATAATGGGTTCAGTGATAACTTAATTCTTTTAAGTCTTTGCTGTTGTGTATTATGATGTTTAAAGCATCGTTGTGTCGAGGACGGTGTGACAAATGATGAGGGCACTGAATGAAATTGACTGATGGTTAAAAAAAGAACTTTGACTGAATTGTAATTTAATGTAACAGCTCTGGACAGACAATTTCTTATATTTTTGTTACAAGTTTAAAATTGTTTCAATTTCTCAAAAGGTCGAATGTATTTACTTTTGATCTTGTTGTAATACATGAATGAATAAATAAATGGACATATGCCATTTTTGCTCTTTTCCTGCAGTTCACTGTTTTTGGTAATAATGATAAAGTTCAAACAAATCTTATATGGTCACATGCAAGCTATTAAATGTACTTAACTGTGTACAGTATTTGTGTTATGTAATCTTTTAAATTAAAAATTTAAGTTGAATTCAATTTAATTTCTTTGTTTAAAATGCGTTTATTCAAAATTGAAAATTGTGTGTGTGTCCACTGCTTTTAATATTACATTTATTTACATATACTACATACATGCATTATTGTTCATATGTTTGCAGACAATAGTTTTTTTTTTTAGAAAATGTTTTGTTCAGCACTTTCAGATTTTTATGTGGCACTTGAAGACAGTAGAACGTTTCACTGGATACTGAAAATGTAGCTTTCCTATCACAGGACCAAATTACTGTACATTATAAAAACAATGCTTTAAATTGTAATATTTCACAATATTACTGTTTACTATATAAATGCAGCCTTGGTGAGCAAAAGAGATAGCTAAACCTGACTAAATCTCCCAAAGCCTCCTTTTGGGACGTTATTGATTGTAAAAACTTTTCTTTTCTTTTTTTTTGCAAGAAATGTATTACGTTTTCTGTTAGGGTTAGGTTATATCAGGGCTGTCCAAACTCGGTCCTGGTGGGCCGGTGTCCTGGAGAGTTTAGCTCAAATTTGCCTCAACACACCTGACTGGAAGTTTCTATGCCTAGTAAGAGCTTGATTAGCTGGTTCAGGTGTGTTTAATTAGGGTTGGAGCTAAACTCTTCAGGACACCGGCCCTCCAGGACCGAGTTTGGACGGCCCTGGGTTATATTATTTAACCTATTCAAACTAGCTGTAGAGGTCTGTGCAAGGTGCCCTTTTAGATAGGTGTGTGTGTGTGTGTGTGTTTTTCTTGGGGAGACCCTTACTGGTCAAGTGACATCTTCCCTCCATTTTGCAATACATTTTTCTGCCACTAGGAGACAGTGGCCTCCCAAAAGTGTTGACTTTTGGTGTAGAAACTCATGTCAGATATATCATCATAGAAAGTTTCACTGGGTAAACTGAAATAGAAATGAAACTGAAATTACGATGACCTTTTCTGTGAAGATGTCTTCCGACTTAAGTGATCAAAACTCTTTAATGGCAGTAGATCCTTGCCACATCAAAGCAACACTATGAAACTAACATCCAACGTTTGCTTCATCCTTCCCAGCGTCTTCCCTGTGTTTCTCTGGTTCATATGCTGCTCCATTGGCAGTCTCCTCACGTCTTATGCTGCCATGGTAAACATGCTTTCCTGGAAGTCCAGCCCCCACACTCTCCACCCAACAGCACTCACTCTCTCTCTCACATATGCTCACCTCCTCCCAGAGCCCTTTTCCAATCCCTCTGTGACGTAGTACTTTTACACACTGACACATCGTAGGTCATTTCCTACGTTTGGCAGTCCCACTGGGATGTCTGGATTTAATATGTTGACTAGCGGTCCACCCAGCTCAGAGTGTGAGGGCCTCTGTTGTATGTGAGTCACTGTGATAAGAGCTATGAGATCACAGTCTGACCACAACATGTGGATGTGGGTTCAGAGCTCATGGATAACGCACTGTTGTGTCGTGTAACGTGTTCCAATAAAGTTTGATTGCATTGCTGATGTTACTCATAAAACAGCCACTGTCTGCCGGGCTGTGATTCAAGGACACAATCATGATTAGGATTACATACACTTCAGATGAGATCAGAAAGGCTTTTTGAATTGGTTCGTTATTATTCATGGCAGTGAGTTTTCTTTATTTTTCTTTATGTTACTAAACATATATAGTAGTAACGATGCCAAAAATATTGACCTATAATAACATCTTAATATTTATGAACCTATAGTAGGCCTAATTGAGTTTAGTTTCTTCTTATAATTAATTCTTTCTTTCTTTCTTTTGAAATGAACTTCATTTCAAAAACATTTGTGGCCAAATTTGACTATTAAAATGTATTAAAAATATGTCCATACACATGAATGTAAATGTACTTAATTTGTACATTTACTTTACAAGATGATATCTGAGTCCAAACTCCAATAAGGAAGCACATAAAACATGTCATAATACAGATCTCAATATATATAGAAGACATGTCAGTGGCCACAACTAGTCTTAGTAGAAGTCATTTGAATATATTTTATTTTGAAGAAATAACTGATTAATTCACATGATAAAATATATCTCAAAAAGTAAAATTAAAATGCATTTAATCTTGGTCGATCTTCCACAATTGCCTCTACAAAACTAATTTAATGATTTTTTTAAAATATAAAATAATTGGAATATCGGAGCTTTATTTATTAAATTGAACACATATCTCACTTACCTTTTTAAAAATGCAGATGGTTTTACTGTGCCCAAAGAGTAAAATACATGTGCTCACTTAGCTGGGAATCATTTGAGATTCAATGCCTCAATGCATTCAGTTCGTATTTGAACAATGAAAACAAAAGCTGCAGGTCTTGGGTTTGGGTTTCTATACTAATTGTGTTTTATAAGCTGTTTTCCTACTAACAACTTTGTCCTTTTGCACAAGGAAGGGACTTTTTATTAGAGGTACCTTATACAGCCTGATTGTCTAGTAACATATTTCCAAATGTTTTACATATTTCCTACATGTTTGCATTGGTGAGCACCTCCTTTGATAATCAACCTGATCGACTTGTGGAAAAATGGGACTAATAGTAATTTCCATTAATGAGCGCTCAGTGTGTGCTATAATTGGAGGTGACTTGCAGCAGAAGGGAGAAATCATAATATGCATTAATGAGAGGATCTTGTGAAGTTAAATCACTTGACGTACATTCCAGTGTCACATGGCAGATGCTCTCAGCATTAAGCCTATCAGTCTGATTGGCAATGAACAGGAAAAGTCAAATCCTAACCCAGTGGTCCGGTACCACAGCTCTTGATTCAATCATTTGCACCGCAGTGGCCAAATGAAATAATGATGCCAATCCAAGTTTGTGAGCAGTGAACTATTAAATCCATGGTCTTGTGTTCAGGAAATACTCCATAGAATGACATTACAATCTAGCTATAAATGAACAATTAAAGAGGAAATTTCTGTGCTTTAATGCATAATTCTGTTTGTGAATTATTTTTCTAAGCATTAAAGTGCAGAAAAAGTCATAGATTTATAAAATAGTTTAATTTGACGTGTACTTCTTCTAGAGACTCATTTATGGAGTCCTACATTAAAGTTAACATGCTTTATAAACATAAAGTGTCCATTTCATGCGAGTTAAATTTTTTATTTAACATATTTAATAATAATTAAGCATACAAATGTCTCAGGGACTTCTCAAACATTTGGGTTTCAGCTTTATTTAAAATAGGGAATGAATATAAAAATATACCACCTAATATTTGGCATGTTTTTATGTTATATGGTAGTTAAGATAACTTTATATAACAATTCATAATATCTATGTTGTTGCTGGTACTGAGACTTTCTGACATCATTCATTTACTCAGTTTTTTATTTGTTAATAAACAATAAACAATGTATTTATATTATTAATGAGCAGTATCCAAAGTCAGTCAACCAACTGATCAATATGTTCTTGTGTTTGTGTGTTTAACATTTCTTTAAAAATGAATATTTATGTTGTTATGTTTTATGTCATGTTATGTTATGTCATGTTATGTTATGTTATGTTATGTTATGTTTTATGTTATGTTTTATGTTATGCTATGTTATGTTTTATGTCATGTTATGTTTTATGTTATGTAATATGTTATGTTATGGTTTATGTTATGTTATGTTTTATGTTATGTTATGTTATGTTTTATGTCATGTTATGTTTTATGTTATGTAATATGTTACGTTATGGTTAATGTTATGTTATATGTTATGTCATGTTTTATGTTATGTTATGTTATATGTTATGTTATGTTATGTTATGTTATGTTATGTTATGCTATGTTATATGTTATGTTATATGTTATGTTGTTATGTTATGTTATGTTATATGTTATATGTTATGTTATGTTATATGTTATGTTATGTTATGCTATGTTATAATGTTATGTTATGTTACGTTACATTACGTTATGTAATATCATATGATATTATATCTGTTTGGCTGGACTAGAAAGTTTAAATTACTCAACTGTTGTGCTGCTTTGCACAACATAATTTGCCTCAAAGGTCTGAAGTGATGGAAAAAGCTAACTCACCCAGGGTCTGAATGTGCCATGGAAATTTTGGTTATTTAATGGTAATGCTGCATATTAACATTCATAATGTTATTCACTAAGTAGTCTAAGTAGCAAACATTATATAAAGCTTACCAGGTTGTTGTTGTTGTTGTTTTTAAATAAAGCTTTTATTCATTTCACCTATGAATTCATTTCACATATAAATGTCCAAGAACTACTTATCTGTTAAACATTATATAAAGTTAATGAATGTTTTTATAAACTATTGCCCATTTAATGTGCTCTTTTGTATTTTGTCTTACTGAACTGTTGCCAGTATACAAGATAATAAACAGTAAAATAAGATAGTGAGATTAGAAAAAACTATGTAAAAGCAATTTCAACACAGCCACTGGATCTGCACTTTGGCTCTGTTAAAACATTGTTTGAGGGTGTGACTGTTTGTTGCCCGTACCACCCTTTTAATGGTCACTGACTGCCAGCTCATGATACTGGACAGCTCTGACAGCACATACGTAATTAAAGCATTTACTGTAATTCACATTGTTCAGATAATTTCTATATGGAACTCACTTTTGGCACAGGGACATTATTGTTCTGGAATAGGAAAGATCCAAACTCCACTCCAAACTCAGAAGTCAGGAGCATATAATTCCCTAGAATGTCATTGTATGATGTAGCATTAATATTTGTTTTCACTGGAATTAAATTGACAGTCCAAACCCATTATTTCAAAGGGGTATCTACATACTTTTTCCTGGTCTATCAGTTTACCTGATCTTGCCTAATGCAATCTCTGTAACACCTGAATCATATTTTGGAACACACGTGCACACACACGTGCACACACACACACACACACATTGTTTTTATGGTTTATGGGGACTCTCCATAGGCATAATGGTTTTTATACTGTACAAACCGTATTTTCTATTGCCCTACACCAACCCTACCACTAAACCTACCCCTCACAGGAAACTTCTGCATTTTTAGATTTTCAAAAAAACTCATTCTGAATTATTTATAAGCCTTTTGAATTACGGGGACACTGAAAATGTCTTCATAAATCACCTTCTCGTTGCAATACCTATGTCATACCCATGTTATTATACAAATTTGTATCCTCATAAACCACATAAACATGCACACACACACACAAAAGATATTTTGGACAATGTTGCTTACCAAACAGGTCTGGTTACCACTGACTTCCATTATATAGAGGGAAAAAAGAGACATTTCTCAAAATATCTTCTTTTATGCTCTGCAGAAGAACAGGTTTGGAACAACAGTTTCAAGTTCATTTTAGGTAAACTGAATGTAATGTTTTTGGACACTTAATAACTTTAACTTTAAGTTAAGTAATTAACTTTTTTTTTAAATAAACTTTTAAAATTTGAAGTAGGCTACATTAGAGGACCTCAGATGATGCCAAACCTGAAACAACATACAGAACTACCAAACTTTGCTATAAGTTTGATTTCATCATATAATAATTGCTGTTAATAGTGTTCATTGTCTGTTTGATTACGTCTTTAATTGATTTTTCCATACATTTCTGCCATATGTACATTAACTGACAGTCACCACTTATAAGCTACTACTAAATATTGTAGAAACTTAATTTTCTGTAAAGTTGCTTTGCAACGATTTGTATCGTTAAAAGCGCTATAACAAACTTGAATTAAATTGAAATTCTTCACATAAACTCTTAAGGAGAATCATCTCGCCATTAATGGCAGTGGTTTTGAAATTAAAGGCATAGTTCACCCAAAAATTGAAATTTGATGTTTATATGCTTACCCCCAGGGCATCCAAGATGTAGGTGACTTTGTTTCTTCAGTAGAACACATTTGATGATTTTTAACTTTAACCGTTGCAGTCTATCAGTCGTATAATGCATGGCAATGGTAACAAAATCTATGAGAGTAAAAAAATCATGCACAGACAAATCCAAATTAAACCCTGCGGCTCGTGATGACACATTAACTATCCCTTTAAGTGCTAAACAAACACATATGGGTGTGGTGGCAACATACTTTTTTTTTTTTTCTCTCTCTTTACTATGTAGCACAGGTGTGCCCAAACTTGGTCCTGGAGGGCCGGTTTTCTGAAGAGTTTAGCTCCAACCCCAATTAGACACACCTGAACCAGCTAA
>NW_015506238.1:96550-98234 GCF_001515645.1 Sinocyclocheilus grahami | reverse complement strand
CACTATGTCCAACTGTCTTTGGGCGCGCGCACGGCATCCGGGGCGTGAGGTGTGTACGCGCTCTGGCGTAGTTTACGTTAACCGGTGTGTTGATATCCAGCCGAAGAGCAATCAACCATAACTTCAGGCGAGCAGGCTCAGAAGTTGGGAATACGTGGAAAGTCACCACTCCCGAATGAGTTTGCGCGAGAGAACGTAATCTTTCAGTTTTAAGTCGGTTTGAACAATCTAGATAAGCGCAAGTAAGTACCATTTTGATTAGCCGTCGTACCTACAATGACTGTGCACGGTGTAAACAATGAGTGACGTATACACACGAGAGATCACTTCCGGCGCTTGTGTAAACTACGCCAGAGCGCGTACACACCTCACGCACCGGATGCCTGCGCGCGCTCAAAGACAGTTGGACATAGTGGTGTATTAGAGGTAAAAAATTATATAAATACTGTTCGGTTTCTGGCCCAAACCGATCGTTTTGTGTCTTAGGACATCAATGTGTCGTCACGAGCCGCAGGGTTTAATTTGGATTTGTCTGTGCATGTTTTTCATAGATTTTTAGATTTTGTTACCATTGCCATGAATTATATGACTGATAGACTGCAACGGTTAAAGTTAAAAATCATCATTACTGAAGAAACAAAGTCACCTACATCTTGGATGCCCTGAGGGTAAGCAGATAAACATCAAATTTTCATTTTTGGGTGAACTATCCCTTTAAGTGCTCAACAAACACATATGGGTGTGGTGGCAACATACTTTTTTTTTTTTCTCTCTCTTTACTATGTAGCACAGGTGTGCCCAAACTTGGTCCTGGAGGGCCGGTTTTCTGAAGAGTTTAGCTCCAACCCCAATTAGACACACCTGAACCAGCTAATCAAGCTCTTACTAGTCATACTAGAAACTTCCAGGCAGGTGTGTTGAGGCAAGTTGGAGCTAAACTCTGCAGGACACCGGCCCTCCAGGACCGAGTTTGGGCACCCCTGATATAGCGTATAAATTATATGAGCAACTGAGACTAGTTGGCACACTGGAATGTTCTTCTTCTAGGCCTATGGGAAGTTTGTAATATCTATAATCAGCTCTATTCAAAAACAATAGAAGCATGTGGTTTGTCCTCATTTGCACATCACAAGTGTGATGTGAATACTCGCCTGTGTGTTCATTTATATATACTTATATACAGGGCAGGACTTACGGGGCCGGGGGCCCCTGGGCTTGAGGTTATGTTTGGGCCCCATACTACAAATGCCCTCAGCTAGAACATTATTATGGAGTAATACAAAATACACCAAAATTTAAATATGCTTTCAGGTTCATATACTGTATACAATTAATAGGCAACATGTCTAGCCTAGTCAAACTTTAGATGTAATATTAAATAGTCACTATAATACAATAAACAGGATGTGATCTCTCAGTTGAGAGATCAAAACCCTGAAATAACACTGAGCAGAAAAAAACAAAGAGATGTATTATTATGAAAATGTATAGTCATATCTGTGTCCTTTTATGTCAGATTCTTAAATGTAATAAATTCAATCTGAATAAAAAAACATGTTGGCTATAAACAATCAAATGAAATCACTATAAACAAAATCCATAGATGGATTTTGCATAAGTTATGTTAAGTTTAAATACAACATTTTAATGTAGAAATATTAAATGATTGCAAAAATGAAATAAT
>NW_015506238.1:88728-95767 GCF_001515645.1 Sinocyclocheilus grahami | reverse complement strand
CAAAAATTATTCAGTCAAGAGCAGTGAGTGATTTTGTCTTTTGTTGTTAACATTAATTAACAATAACCAATAATTAATTAACATTTGGTATGAAAGTGACAGCAGCTTTTAGTGTTAGTGTTAAAGAACAAAAGAAAAAAATCACTCTGCTCAAATCTGCTCTTGACTAAATGACTTTTTCATATTAATATGGAATAATATATAAATATAATCTATATTTATGACTTTATACATCATAGTATTTTCTTCTTGAACAGTAGCAGCTACTGTTAGTTTTAGGCTAGCCTACCTGAAAAAGTTAAAACAGTTTTTTTCATTTGTATCCTTGTGCTAGGCCTATTTCATATTAATATGGAATAATATATAAATATAATCTATATTTATGACTTTATACATCATAGTATTTTCTTCTTGAACAGTAGCAGCTACTGTTAGTTTTAGGCTAGCCTACCTGAAAAAGTTAAAACAGTTTTTTTCATTTGTATCCTTGTGCTAGGCCTATTTCATTGCTAGTAACTTGTTCATTTATTACTGACCGTTTAATTGTCTTTATGTAACATTATTTATTAAAATGCAAGGTTGCTTGAGTCAGAAACAATGAAAACAATAACTTTTTTTTTAGGTGTTTGCGATGCGGCTTCATGTGCGTGCACTTTGGATGTGATCGTGAGCACCCAGAAAACTAGTTTGGAGCGCACGAGTACCGCATGGTTTAAAAAGACTTAAAAAGATGTGCAAATGATAAACTTTTGTGATGATGCAACACTGACCCGATTAGGCAAGTGACAGTTCTGTCAGCTGAGCTAAAGTCTTGTATTGCAGGGTGCAGCAGCTCTCTTAAGGCGGGCGTACACGGTGCGATTCTGAAGGTCGGAACGTCTGGCACATGTCACGATTGAGTTGATCCCAAAATCGTACGGAGGCAGTCACACACCACACGAATTTATTACGATTTTACAAACTCTGAAGTAAGCATTACATTTCGCGCCATTCATAAAAATATGGATTCTGAGGACGAAATAGTTTTCTTTGTGGCAGGCGGCTTGTGACATCCAAAAAAAACGAAGACAAAGGACATGGCAAAGAGAACGGCTGAAAAGCAGAGAAAAGCATTGACTTTATGTTCTTCATAAAGTACTCGAGTGAGTAGGCCATTTCTGAATTTCTGCTGGTTTTCCGGAAATACAACAGGCATATTCATTCATAAAGCTGAACGGCAAATTTGGCACATTCGGAATAACAAAAAAAAATAGAACTGTATAATTAAACTAAAATGATTATAGAATATGGTTTTTGTCATCTTCTGATTGGTCAACTTCAGATGGATCGCCAAATCGTCAGGTTCAACCGCACGAATTTAAACCGACAGCATCCGATTTTTTTTTGACATGTTTGAAATTTATCGGGAGGACGGGAGGTGCTCGTAACGTCTCAGATCGGCCGTAATTCTTCTCACACGGTACGAGCCGCGACCATGCGAGCATCTGCGATTTACTCCCGAGAGAAAAAAATCGCCTGCGAGCTCGTACGACAGCAAAAATCGCACCGTGTTACGCCCGCCTTTAGTGCAGACCAGATGCGCTGATGTGAGGCACTTTTGAGAGAGTGAGAGCGAAAACCACTCACGCTGTTTTCAAATGATTGACTTAATCTCATATCCTGTGTGCATTTTTTTAACTAATCTAACCTACATTGTAGACCTATATTAAATACATGTTTGCGGGAATTTTCCAAACGTGCGAAACCTGCGGGAATGAGTAAAACCAAAATGCGCAATCACCGAGATTCAGGACGTGATTAAACATATATTCTGTTATATAGAGATTTGTCAAATACATTTCCACGACTTTTCCCAAGCTTTCTGAGGTTTTCATGACCGTACGAACCCTGTAAATGGCAATTTTTTTTTTTTTTTATCGTTTTGATGACGGACAAAGTCCCTGTAAAATAGGGTATTCTATAGTCTTTGGACGGGAGAGAGCGCTCAAAACTGTTCAGATTAATTTAGTGGAACATTAATATAATATCGAATCATCCTCTGTCAAGAATTGAGGTGTGAACATGAGAGAATTTTTTTATTGTCTTTCTAAATGTGTGCTCTTTTGGGCGAAAGGCTTAATTGAACCGTTTAAAGCCATGTGATCACAAATGAATCGGCGATTCGGCGCAGCGCAGACGTGATTTAGCCTAATACATATGTGTCCTTAATACTTTACTTTTTCTATGTGAAAAAAATAATAAATTCCAGTTTATGCTGTTTGATTATGGCTTCGAATGTCGTAGTTGGAAGCTGTTAGCCCCGGCTGGCCAGTGTGCGCAGTTGAAATGCGGCTAATGATTTCTGACTGGCACATAACTGAACAAATGTAAACGGGGTTAAGGCGGGGCCCCCTACAAGGCGGGGCCCCTGGGCTACAGCCCATTCAAGCCCAATGGTAAGTCCGGCCATACTTATATATTATAAACTTACTTAAGGTTGTTACTATGAAAACATCAATTTTTAAATCTTTGCTTCGCATCTTTTTTAAACATTTTCAACATCATCATTAAATATGTGTAATTACTAATGAAACTTGTATGTCATTTAAATATTTAATATTTAAATACATGACATACAAGTTTCATTAGAAATGACAAAGTATATTTTATTTGATCATAAATGCTTGTCAATTACCTGAATTACAGAGTGCCACGGACGAGGAGGGATATCTTTCAGACCCTCATAAAGGGACTTCAAAGGCTGGAATACAGGGGTTATGACTCTGCAGGTAAGACTGCCACTCCCACCTCTGTGAGGGTAATGTCACTGTGTTCCACAGGTAACAGATACGGCTCAAGACGTGAACAGTGGCCTCGTTTCTTGGATTTTGGCAGCACAGAGGGCCTGGAGTGTCAGTTCTTCCACTGATGTAGCTGTAGCAGTCAGTCGATACTTGTGTGAAGGGGATTATTGTGCTCTTAATCTTGTTTTCAGCCCTCATCCTATTTATCAAGTGTTTGAAATAGACATAAAGAGAGTGAGTGACTGTATATGATGGTGAAAATTGTGTATGTTTTTGGTCAGGTGTTGCGGTAGATGGCTCAGGGAAAGATCATGCTGCTAGTATCAGTCTCTATAAGAAGACAGGGAAGGTGAAAGCTCTTGATGAAGAGATCTACAGTATGTTATCCTGCGTTATTATCAATCTTTTTCTTTAAAGTGTTTCTTTAATGATTCTTTTTCTCAGATTTTTCCCTGTTTGTATTATCAGAGAACAACGCCATCGATTTCGAGGCAGAACTGGACACACACTTTGGCATTGCACACACTCGCTGGGCCACGCATGGAGAGCCCAGTCCAGTCAACAGCCACCCTCACCGATCTGACAAGAACAATGGTAAAACATAAAGCGACCTTATGATGGTCATCTGTTTTAAACCCAGTCATTAGTAAACCAGCTGGGGTTGCCGTCAGTTTATGAGCTCTTTATTCAGAAAAGACAGGACTGGGTAGCCGACACAGGTTTTAAAGCCATTAGATTATGTTTGTAAATGAAAGGCTAGCGAAGGCCATAATGCTGTGAATGATGGTTAAGGTGTGAAAGTTCACCTCTGAAAATAAACACCTAAAGTAGAGGTTAGAATCAGAGAAGCAGGAGGTTCCTCTCGCCACACAGTTTGGTATGCTACTGATTCCGGATCAGCTTTCTCCTGTAAACCATAAAGGACACTAAGAAACAATATTACAGGCAGAATTCAGTGTGGTTCGAATTTTATATTTTTTTCATTTATATTTGACTTCATGTTTATGTTATCTAGCTGGATTTGAGAATGATCCAAAGAACATCGGTACAAAGCCTTTTTTTTAATAAGCCGCAGCCCTTTACTGAAAGCTCTGAACAGTCTGGATATAAACTGATATAGGATTACACTATTGTGTCATATTAAATTATAAGCCTGTAGGTCTTTAAGATCATGATAAAAATGTGGGAGTGTCTAAACTTTTTTTTTTTTTTTTTACCAGTATTGTGGTTTCAATGAGGACAGATAGTTTTGAACAATAGCATCGATATAAAATTACTACACTGCACAAAGATCACGAACAGTTTGTCAAACAGACATTCTTCAAGTTTGTTTCACTTTGAAACAGAAAGCATGTAGGCCTACATCCGTGAACGGCTTGTAAAAGTGTCAGTGATTGATGTGTATCAACTATGACATATGTTGGATATGACAGACAGCAAGTTTTGCTGTTGAGAAAGTCATAAAGTGAAATTCGACCCAACCTGCTGCTGTTACAATTTAGTACATGTGTATAAGAATCCTTTCTCGTTTTAGACACCTTTCTAATTTTATTTGTGATTATTTAAGTGGAGGACATTCTTGCCAAGTTTGACAGTTAAATTATTTTTTTTTACATTACAATCAAACACACCTAAACCAGCTAATCAAGGAATTCAGGATTGTCAGGTTGAGATAGGTTAGAGCAGGGTTGGGCAAACTTGGCCCTTCCAGGCCACTTTCCTTCAGAGGTTAGCCCCAACCCTAATCAAACACACCTGAACCAGCTAATCATTCTCTTCAAGACTAATAGAAGGCTACAAACAGGTGAGTTATATCAGGGTTGAATCAAATCTCTGCAGGAAAGTGGCCTGGAAGGGCCAAGTTTGCCCATCACTGGGTTAGAGCTTCCTTTCTTTTCAGGAAGGTTGCCCTCTAGGGATGGGATTGGAGACCTTGTATAATTTGTATAAACTTTCGTGTTTTCATTTAAGTTCTTCTTCATTTTGAAATTAATTAAATAATTTTGAATATATTCATCCATCTCTTTATGTTTCTCTCCAGAATTTGTTGTCATCCACAATGGCATCATCACAAATTACAAGGAGCTGAGGAAGTACCTGGTAAGCAGTATATTAATTACCTCTTTACTAGAGCCCTTGCCATGTCATCCATTTTACTTTATTGATTAGACTGTGAAAAGCAGGTGCTACATACAGCGGGTATAGAAAATAATCAGTTTTGCTGTGTGCTTTGGGTCATTGTCATGTTGGAAGGTAAACCTTCTTCACGTTGACAACTTTCTGGCAGAGCAGAGGGCAGCAGATTTTCCTCAAGAATTTGATGGTATTTTGCCCCATTCATTTTTCCTTCTATCCTGACTAAGTGCGCCAGTCCCTGCTGTAGAGAAACACCCCATAACAGGACATTACCACCTCCATGCTTTACTGTAGGAATACTGTTATTTGGATGGTGAGCTGTGTTGGACTTCTGCCAGACATTTCGTTTGGTGCGGAGGAAAAATAAATAAAATTTTAGTCTCATCTGCCTCAGAATCTTCAAGGTGCGTTTTGGCATATCTCAGTCGTGACTGCATGTGGCCTTTCTTGAGGAGTGGCTTTTTTCTTGCAACCCTCCCATACAAGCCACATTTGTAAGTCAAATGGCTTTTGTGTGCCATTGAGAAGGTGATTAGCTACACCTGATTGAGTTTATTTTTAGGAGGGGGTGATCCTTTTCCCAACGCAGTGATTCTGGTATTTTATTTTTTTGTGACATGTTGGTGCTATATCTTTCACTTGGATGTTATAAGTTGCACTGAGTAAAAACAGCTGGATAAAACACAAACTGTCTATCTTCATTTCAGGCTGCAAAGCAACAAAATGTGATTATTTGAAAAGGGGGTGATTCTTTTCTGTACCCACTGAATGGAACCAGAACAAATGCGAGTTTGTTAAAACAATCCGTGTATCATTCGATCATTCATTTTTTTTTATTTAATATTGAAAGTAGAAAAATGAGAAAATGACTCCTTTTTCGTTTTTTTTCCCAAAAAACGAGAATTCAGCTTAAACCAGCTGTTCTTAAAGTGATAGGGGTCCACAAAATAATTTGCTATAGCCTAAAGTATTTCCAGACTGTGAAGTCGCTTTTTTATCATGATACATAGGCCTACTGTGATTTCATTTAACGTCAAATAATCTAAATGAAACCTTTTAAAAGACAAGTATTCGCTGTGGTCAATGTTTTTTGGCATGCGCCGGAAAGATGCTCAAGGAGACCGAGACGTGCTAAAGCAGTGCATTCTGTTGTTCTCTTTATTTTTCAAAGGCATGACATTTTGTAGTTATTTTGAACGTAACATTACACAAATAAAAATAAATTGTGAACATCAATCAGTACTCAATATTAAGTTAAACCGCTTTAAATATGACTGCTGCTTATTTCCTGTGCACTTCAATACTGGTCTGCGCTTGACTGTAGTCTGTCTGCTTATTGAGTTTATTTAACCCATCGCAATTTATTGGAACCGTGTGAACTAGAGTGACTACTCACCTTAATGTTTTTTAAAGGCTTATTACTTAATAACACAAAAATGTCCTGCTCGCACTTGCCAATTTAATGGCAGAGGATGGTGACTTTAGGTTTTTTTTGTTTGTTTGTTTGTTTTTTGAAGCGGATGCATATCTGTCGTAAAATAATCCTATGCATCTCGTGGCTTATATTCCAAGCATTCTGAAGGTATACTAAGGGTTTGGTGAGAAACAAACTGAAATGGCAAGTTATTATATTTTATGAAAATCTTGTTGCAGTGCGAGTGCGCAGCAGCTCAGGCCATGCACAAGTGCATGTCCTTTTGAGATATCAATTTTAATAAAACACAAGACTACATTATATAACCCTAACAGTTGGCTATTTAATATCTATTGTTCTCCGGTTGTCAGTCAGAATGACAGTTCTTGCGTGAACATAGGCCAACCCAAGCCAATTTATTATTCTTTCCTTTTTGTCTTAGTGTTTAAAATATTTATTTTGAAACAAATTAATTAATTTCTTAATTAAACAAACATACTTACTGGGTGAGCAGGGTAGGCCATGCCCAGCTGATGCAAAAAATAGAATTTATATCTACACAGAAGAAAGCCCTGACTAGACTCTGCCCCAGTATGAGTTGTGTCGAGCTATTCATTAGCCTGTTTGTTTGATGAAAAAAGATTAAATGTAGTTGCAATAAATGCGTTGAGAATCCGTACAACTGCAGCAGTGGAGGACTATTATT